>NC_045443.1:102124942-102198810 GCF_002776525.5 Piliocolobus tephrosceles
ATCCAGTCTCCACACACTTCGTACCCCATCCGTTCTCCACATGCTTCACACCCCATCCATTTTCCACACCCTTCCCACCCCATCCATTCTCCACACGCTTCACAGCCCATCCATTCTCCACACGCTTCACACCGCATTCATTCTCCACACGCTTCACACCCCATCCATTCTCCACATCCTTCCCACCCCATCCGGTCTCCACACCCTTCACACCACATCCATCCTCCACACCCTTAGTTGAATGATCCATTTAGTAACACCCACACCTACCCTTTCATGACCTCCTCTTCTTTTTTTTTTTTTTTTTTGAGAGAGGGTGTTTTTTCCATCAACCAGGCTGGAGTACAGTGGTAAGATCACAGCTCACCACAACCTCCGCCTCCTAGGTTCAAGCAATTCTTTTGCCTCAGCCTCTTCAGAAGCTGGGATTACAGGTGTGCATCACCATCCCTGGCTAATTTTTGTATTTTTAGTACAGACATGGTTTTACCATGTTTGTCAGGCTGGTCTCGAACTCCTGACCTCAGGTGATCTACCTGCTTCAGCCTCCCAAAGTGCTGAGATTACAGGCGTGAGCCACCACTCCCGGCCAGCCTTTCATGACTTCTCATTGCACCCAGAATAGAAACCAGAATCCTTAGCCTGACTTCAAGGTCCTGCCTCACCTAGGTCTGCCTGGTCTCACTTCCTTGTTCCTCTGCCCACCTGGACTCGTGCCACTCTGCCTTCTTTCAGTGCCTTAGAAGCACCACGCTCTTGCCATGTCACACATTTGCACTTGCCGTTCTCTCTGTTTGGAGGGCTTTTCCCTCAGGTCCTATGTTGCTTCCTCGTATAGCCTTCCTAGTTTCTGAAGGCAGGTCCCTTGGTTACAGTCTCTCCCCATGCATTTTTTTTTTCTTTTCTTTTTTTTTGAGACGGAGTCTCACGCTGTTGCCCAGGCTGGAGTGCAGTGACGTGATCTCGGCTCACTACAACCTCTGCTTCCTGGGTTCAAGAGATTCTCCTGCCTCAGCCTTCCGAGTAGCTGGGATTACAGGTGCTGGCCACCATGCCCAGCTAATTTTTGTATTTTTGGTAGAGACAGGATTTTGCCACGTTGGCCAAGCTGGTCTCGAACTCCTGACCTCAGGCGATCGGCCCACCTCGGCCTCCCAAAGTGCTGGGATTACAGGCGTGAGCCACCGTGCCTGGCCTCCCCATGCACTTTGACTTTTTTTCATTGCACTTCATTTGTCCATGCAGCAATCCCTCAGGATGTGATTCATTCAGCCTGCTGATTTTGGATAAGAGAAGAGAGTTCAGATACAAACTCCCCAATGTTACCTGCATCTCTTTGGTTCCTGCTTTTGGAGAGTAAGGGGTACCTGAGTTTGTTTCATGTCTCTTCTTCAGTATTCGGCTCCACAAGCTCCACATGTATTTATTCCTTGGCACGCCCCCTTAGTGAGTTTGTTCATTGGGTGACTGAAAGGAACAGATGAGTAAGTGAATGACTGGTGTGAGGCCTGGGGTCAGGGAGGACTGTGGCTCTTCTTACCTGCTGATGAAGCTGGCCTGGTAGAGGAGGCTGGAGGCAAAGGCGGGGATGTAGGCTCTGTAGCTTCTTCTGCAAGTAGAGGGCCCACTGCTGGGGTCAGGGAGGATCTCAACTTGGGCCTGCTTGACTCTATAGTCTCTGTTTGTTTCTACTAAACAGGTACCTATTTAGTCTACTACTGTCTGCCAAGGTCTGCTGTTTCTACTGCTACGAAGTCACCTGCATCTAGATCTTCTTTTTGCCATTGTTGGGTACTGGTATGAGATGAGATGAGATTAGATGGCATCATGGTCAGAGTGACTCATTTCCTAATGGTTCCTCTCCTGGTTAGTGGCTGGAGGGGGCGGCAGAGACAAATCATCTTTCAGTGGGTCATTGCCAAGGAGGGAGATCCTGGGCTTGGAGAGCTGTGTGCAGGTTCCTGGGAACAGGAGTCCTTGGCTTGAGATGACAGATGGGTCAGCCCCATTGTAACGATTCACAATCACATTGACATATTCGGTGCTCTGGGAAGTCCCAGTTAACCCAGAATTTCTTAAACTTGCACAACCACAGAATCTTTTTCGGGGACTAGAGAGGTCCCACTTCATTTATTGATTAAATAGTTACTGAGTACCTACCCTGTGCAGATACTATTCACACCTGAGATGGAGGTGGCAAGGCAGACCTGGCAAACTTACAATGTTCTCACTATAAAATGGGTATACAGGAGTGTCTACTTTGCGGGGTTATGGTGACGTCTGCATTTAATGAGCTTGTGCAGGGTAAGTGTTTGGCACAGCCCAGGGACATTGTAAGTGGTCAGTGATACATATGCATGATTGTTATCACCCTAGTGGAGGATCAGATATTAAACAATTAAACAGGTACCTATTTAGTAACAATGGTGGTAAGTTATACAAAAATGGACAGAGTGTCAAGAGAGAACATAGCAAGGATGAGTGTTGGCAGGTGGGACGGGGGTAGTGGTCACGGAAGGCTCTCTCCTGAGCAAGCCACGTTGAAGCTAAGACATGAAGGATATGGGGGTTATTGGAAAAGGGTGGGAAGGGAGTGAGGACTGCTTGCCTTGGGAAATGTGGCCCGAGTGTCAGAGGCTTACACACACGGGTGCCGTCTGGGGAGTTAAATTCTCTGGACTGTCTATTTCAGAATTAGGGAGGTGGGGGCAGACTGTAGTAGGCTGTGGGGTCCAGAAATATGTGTCTTTAAAACTTACCCCAGAAATTTGGAGCACCCTTGGGAATATTTTTTGGAATTGTTGCTCCAGGACAGCGGGCCTCAGAGATTCATGTGCTTAGAAATCACCCGAGTCTCACTCAAAATGCAGCCGTGGGACCTCAGAATCTGTGTAACAGACACATCCTAGGCGATTCTGCTGCAGGGGGTTCCCCGACCTTGCTTGGAGAAACACATCTCTGGAAGATTGATTCTTCTAAAAAATCTGGAACATGAAGGCACGACAGCAAATGATTTCAGTGCAGAATATACAGGGGCACCTCCAGAGACTTTGTATTTCATCTTAGAAAGTGCCCAGTGGGCAAGAAGAGTGGCATGCATCCCCAGGTCAGGAGGGCTGCAGCTGCAGGGAGCGGGGCTCGGAGGGGCTGCAGGTCCTCAGAAGGATCCATGGCCTTTGGGAACCTTGCTGTTCCTGGCCTTCTGCTCACCGCAGAGGGTGAACTGGCCATCTGACACCCAGCCTCAACTTCAGGGTTGTTCAGTGTCTGTGCAGTTGTGACAATGGCAGAAACGATCGGTTTAAACTTTCTCTGCAGAAGGCAGACTGACTCGGGCACCTGTCTATGTTCCCTGACATTGCCAGGCTTAGGAGTGGGTCTGTGGAGAGCTTTGAATTCAAGCCCAAAGCAACTTTAACATTCGTAACCACGACGCATCTGTGATCAGCGGGGCTTATCATGAGTGCTTGAGCTGCAACTGGAAACGGTGTAAACTGAACAGGCCTCCTACCACAGACTTCCTGCTGACCCACCTTCCTCCTCCCTTCGGGACGCCTTGGGTTGTAATTACGGATGCACCATTGTTAGGCAGCAGGGTGATCTAAGGTGAATTGGGCCTTTGCACTGCCTGCTTGGTTAAAAGCTGGAGCATAAGTCATCGCACCATTCTCTGTGTGTGTGTGTGTGTGTGGACATGTGTGTGCCTGTGTGCACATGTGTGTCTGTGCCCATCTTTGTCTTCCCTCTCCTCCCAGCCTTCCCTGTTTTGGGGCTTCCTGCGCTGTGAATTTCACTTTGCTGGGTTACTTCCAGTGCATGCTGCTAGTCATTCTTGCTTGACCTTTAAATTTTTCTCTTTAGGGAAAATATGATCATTAGTCTGTGCTCTCCAGCAGATGTATACCAGTCGCGGGCAGTCTTCCTGCTTCACTTCACATCCACGGGGAAAAAGTGTATTAAAGTCAGTGTGATTTTTTTTTTTTAATAACACAGAAATGAATATTAGATGAGAGGGCCACTCTGTCGAATGGCTGTTTGGACAGGAATCGGGGAATGCAGCGGGGTGCTCCCAGCTTTCAGAAATGATGACTTCAGCTGTTTGGGGGTCTGGCTTCTTGCCTGTTGGTGACACAGTGTGGCTGGACTGTGGGGTTCACCAGCCAGAGCTTAATCCTGGGCTTCACAGCCCATGCATGCATGAGAAAGTTTGACAGACGTGGGCTGCGTTTTCTGGTGCGTCTGGATGGTGAGATTGTCTAGAGGGTGTGTTTCTGGAACTTTCCAGTCAGGCTTCACCATGGTGAGTATTTAATGACCACACACGAAAGTCTCATTGCCAGGGCCGCTCCCTGGGACAAACCGAATCATGGAATCATGGAATTTCAGAGCTGGAAAGAGCCCCTGAGCCAACTGGAGGGGAAGAGAACTTCTCTGGGAGTAGGAAGACCCAAGTTCGGGGCTCCTGCCCTACTCCTGTTGCAGCTGAACATGATTTCTGAGGGAGGAGCATGTTTAAAAGGAATGGGGGGGCATACTGGCCTTCTACCCTTTGTTACACGAATATGTAATAGTTCAATTCAGCAATCCAAAAGCGCAAGGCTTTTATAAAGAGGCGTACCCAGATAGAGTTAGGAATATACCAAAGCAAAGCACATTTCTGGTATGAGATATTTTAAAGTCCTGTCTTGGTTTTCGGTGAATCCTTTGGTCGATACAGTAGACTTTTTAAATGAAGAACACAGGCTTGCCAGATTATAGTTTCTGTCTGCCTGAAAGTGGCCTGCTTTCCATCCCATGACTGTCAAGAATTCTTGCTTGTGATAACCCCATTGTTAGCAACATGACTAGACTCATAATAATGACTGTCTCTTCTTGAGTGCCTGACACATGCTATGCCAGGTGCTTTAGAAACAATATCTTGGTTTTTCTTGTTTTATTTTGTTTTTCTTGAGATAGGGTCTCACTGTTGTCCAGGCTGGAGTGCAGTGGCATGATCATAGCTCACTGCAGCCTTAACTTCTCGGGCTTAAGCGATCCTCCCACCTCAGTCTCCCCAAGTAGCTGGGACTACAGGCACATGCCACCACACCTGGTTAATTTTTAAACTTTTGTAGAGACAAGGTCTCATTATGTTGCCCAGGCTGGTCTTGAATTCCTGAGCTCAAGCGATGCTCCCGCCTCAACCTCCCAAAGTGTTAGTATTACAGGCATGAGGCACTGCTCCTGGCGTTGTCTTGTTTAATACGACTTTAGAGATGTTTTCATTGTCCTTATTTTACTGATGAGGAAGTTGGGCTTGGAGAGGTAAAGATATTTATCCAAATTCACCAGCTGAACTTAGATTGCTGGCTCCTTTAAGAATCCTGTTAAAATGCATACAAAACAGTATGTACCATTTTTTTTTTTTTTTAAATAAAGTAGAACTTCCTGGGTGAACATAGAGTCGTGTATCATTTAATTATTTGTATTCTCTTGTATGTCTCCTTGTGTGGTTAAAATACTGGTACTTTTTTTTTTGTTTTTTTTTTTTTTTTTTTTTTTTTTCTATTTTTTTCACAAGGAGATACCACTTCGTACATCTATTAGAAGATTTATTTTTATTTTTATTTTTTGAGACAGAGTCTTACTGTTTTCCAGGCGGGAGTGCAGTGACACATCCATCGCTCACTGCAGCCTTGAACTCCTGGGCTCAAGCAATCTCCCCGCCTCAGCCTCCCAAGTAGCTGGGACTACTGGTGCGTGCCACCACGCCTGGTTTAAAATACTGGCAAAGTTTTCAAAAACAAACATTATCTGGCAACTAATTTTTTTATATGGATTTTTTTTTTTTTTTTTAAATTAAGCTAGCTTGTCAGGGGCCCAGGGCTTCTGAGAATTGGCTTTGCACATGGGAACCATGTTCAAAGGAAGGAGAAAGACGTTGCTGCCCAAGATGGCAGGTGCAGGTGGAGGTGCTGTGGAGGGTGAGGATGTGCTCCACTGCAAAGCCCCTTGGGGAGCCTGAGAGTAGAGGGGTCTCTGTGTGTGTGTGTGTGTGTATGCACACTTGTGTGTGCATGTGTGTGTGTCTATCCATGTGTATATGTGTGTATGCGTGTATGTATGTGTGTAATGTGTGTATGCGTGTGTGCGTGTATGTGTATGCGTGTGTATGTGTGTGTGTATGTGTAGGTGTGCGTGCATGTGTATGTGTGTGTGTGTATGCATATGTGTGTATGTGTGCGTGTATGTGTATGCGTATGTATGTGTGTATGTGCATGTATGTGTGCGTGTGTGTGTATGCGTGTGTCTGTATGCATGTGTTTGTGCGTGTATGCATATGCGTGTATGTGTGTGTATGCGTATGCGTGTATGTGTGTATGTGTATGCATGTGTGTATGCATGTATTTGTGTATGTGTGTGTATGCGTGTGTGTATGTGTGCGTGTATGTGTATGTGTGTATGCGTATGTATGTGTATGTATGTGTGCGTGTATGTGTGTATGTGTGTATATGCATGTATGCGTGCGTATATGTGTGTGCGTGCACGCATATGTGTGTGTGTGTGTGTGTACATACCAAGCCTGTCTGGTTGTTCACCGTCGTGTTAGTTTGCTGGGGCTGCAAACTGGTGGCTCGCAGTTCTGGAGGCTAGAAGTCCAAGATGAAGATGTTGATAGGTTGGTTCCTCCTGAGGCCTCTCTTCTTGGCTTGACGGCCTTCTTCTCACTGTGTCCTCACATCCTCACATGGTCTTTTTCCTCTGTGCGCCTCCCTGATGTCTCTTTCTGTGTTCTAATTTCTTCTTCTTCCTCTTTTTGTTTTTCCTTGAGACGGAGTTTTCCTCTTGTCGCCCAGGCTGGAGTGCAATGGCTTGATCTCGGCTCACTGCAACCTCCGCCTCCCAGGTTCAAGCGATTCTCTGGCCTCAGCCTGCCGAGTAGCTGGGATTACAGACGCACGCCACCACGCCTGGCTAATTTTTGTATTTTTAGTAGAGACGGGGTTTCACCATGTTGGCCATGCTCCTCTGGGACTCCTGACCTCAGGTGATCCGCCCGCCTCGGCCTCCCAAAGTGCTGGGATTACAGGTGTGAGCCACTGCGCCCGGCCCTAATTTCTTCTTACAAAGGCCCCAGTCAGATTGGATTAGGGTCCATCCACCGTTTTCACTTAATTACTTCTTTAAAGCCCCTGTTTCCAAATATAGTAACATTTTAAGGTACTTGGGGGTAGGAATACTGTTATCTTTATTTTTTTTTTTGAGATGGAGTCTCGCTCTGTCGCCAGGCTGCAGTGCAGTGGCTCAATCTTGGCTCACCACAACCTCCTGGGTTCAAGCAATTCTTCTGCCTCAGCCTCCTGAGTAGCTGGGACTACAGGTGTGCACCACTACACCCAGCTAATTTTTGTATTTTTAGTAGAGACAGAGTTTCACCATCTTGGCCAGGATGGTCTCAACCTCTTGACCTCGTGATCCACCCACCTCAGCCTCCCAAAGTGCTGGGATTATAGGCATGAGCCACTGCCCCCGGCCGGAATACCCTATCCTTAAACATGAATTTGGGGGAGGGGAGGACAAAATTCAATCTATAACAACCATCATTGGCTGATTTTGGCAGAGGCTTGTGGCCTCCAGCATTTTGAGGGAGCTGAGGGCCATTGATCTCTCCATATACTCTCAACGTCATGGGTCTTGTAGGATGAAAGCAAGCCTCAGACCAGATTCTACCTGATACATTTTCCAACAAGCAGGCACACAAACATTCATGCAGCTTCTACTTGGAGCCTGATGAAGTTCAGATTGTTTGTCCTCTGAGGCTCTCTTTGCATGGAAATTTCTCCCATGACAGATGAGAAAGTTCTGGGGCAGCATTCCGCTTTCTAGTTGGATTAGGCAACAGAATCCTTTGAAAATGTCTGTGCACAGACCAGGTGACTCTCTGGGCCAGTATACTCTGCAAGATGTGTGTGCTGGCCTAGCTGGTTGCGGAAAAGCAGGGCAAGACTAACCAAATCACAAATCTTGAACAGTCCTCATTCGTTATACTAACTTTCCCACCCTCTGGTGCGTATAGGAGATAAAGATGGCAGACGTGCTATTAGGCTGCCAATGAGAGTGGGCTCTGATTACGATCTTTCAAATATGAGTCACCTCTGGCATGGGTGTTTCCTGTTTAAGGACCTCAGATATTACCCAACTGCACCAATATTAAAATGGACACATACTGGGTCACGCAGTTGGTGCCGAAGTGTTTTAAGGGAAGTTGTAGGCAGTGTGAGTTTATCAGAAAACTTCACCATATCAGCATTTTGCCCTGCGCTTACACCATTCCCAGATCAAGGTACGAGCACAGTGATTTCTTTTCCTGAAAAGTTCAACAAAAGCAAGAGAGAGATTGGAGTTGATGCTGCATTTTTATTCTGTGTTAAGTCTTGAACCTGCTTTTGCTGAACATTGGTCAGGGGAATTTGAGAAGTGGAAAGTGGGCTTTTCTCATCCTTTGAAAAGAGAGGATGGATTCTTCACCAGAACTGACATTTAAAAAAAGTCAGCATGGCACGTTTCAGTATGTGCGGCGGATCTAAAGAGACAACATTTCAATCTCAGGAGTGTTTATTCTTGAACCATTTTCAGAACTCTAAGATTTGAGAAATAACAAAATATTGACCATCCTTCAAAGAGAAAAACACAGGGCGATCTTTGGTATAGCCTGTCATTTTGCTCACATTTCACTTATCTCTCTCCAACTTCAGAGCCCCTGCTGTGGAACAGGTGCTGTGCTGGGTGGCAGGGGAGGTCTCTGGCTTTTTTTTTGATCTCCATCTTAACATCTAGCCTACTGGAGAAAGTATTTAATCATCCACTCATCTGTTAACAATTATCTCTGAGGGTCTGTCACATTCAGGCAAGATTCTAGTTTCTCTACAAGAATCCTCTCACTGTGTACATACTAAATCAACATCCTGCTGGGTTTCCCCCGGACATCTCCCTTCATCACCATTGGAGAGTATCCTCTAATTGCCAGCCCAATTCACCATAGTCATCTCATTTGATCTGGAGTTTTCTGAGAGTGACTGGGGGTGGGATGGACAAGAGAATTTAGCAAGAGTGTATAAGTAAAATCTATGTAATAAAAGTTATCTCCCCATGCCCCTCATGATCTGTTCTTTATGTGGCAGTCTGCATGAGATTTTCAGAAACAAGAATCGCTTTACCTTACTTTCTTCTTCTTCTTCGTCTCCTTCTCCTTCTCCTTCTTCTTCTTCTTCCTCTTCCTTCTCCTCCCCTTCCCCTTCCTCCTCTTCCTCCTCCTCCTCCTCCTCCTCCTCCTCCTCCTCCTCCTCCTTCTCCTTCTTTTTTTTTTCTTTTTCTTTTCTTTTTTTTTAGTATTATTGGGATCTGGCTCTGTTGCCCAGGCTGGAGTGCAGTGGTATGATCTTGGCTCACAGCAGCCTTAAACTCCCAGGCTCAAGTGATCCTCCTGCCTCTGCTTCCCTAGTAGCTAGGACTGCAGGTTTGTGCCACCACACCTGGCTAATTGAAAAAAGAAAATTTTTTTCAGTAGAGACAGTGTCTTGCTATGTTTCCAGGCTGGTCTCAAACTCCTGGCCTCAAGTGATCCTCCTCTCTCATCCTCCCAAAGTGTTGGAATTACAGGCATGAGCCACCATACTCGGCCAGTTCCCTTCTTAAAACACTCCAGCACTTCCCATTGTACTTGGGTTGAAATTCCCACCACTCACTGGGGCCCGCAAGACTCTTCAAGACTGAAATCTCGCTCAACATTGTGACCTGCCCCCTACCACCTGCAGCCTCACTTGCTGTGCTCCAGCCATGTGGATCCTCCTCCTGTCTCTAAAACCACCTCAGGACATTTGCACCTGCTGTTCTTCCCAAAGGCTGTGTGATTTCCGTCAGTCAGTTTCAGCTCATATATTACCTACTTGGAAACACCTCTTCTTACCAACCAGTCCAAAGAATCCCTTCTTTTCATGTCACTCTGTTTTATTTATTTTTAAGACATGTATCACTCTCTAAAAATTAGCTTCTTTCTTCTTTTTCCTTGTTATCATCCATTTCCCCCAACCAGAATAGAAGTTCCTGAGGCCAGAACTCCTGTCTTTCTGCCCCTCTCTATGTATCTCTGGCACATACCCCAGTGCCTGCCTGCTCCAAAGTAAAAGCTTGGTAAATATTGTTGTTGACTAAGTGAATGAATACATTCCTTTTAATGCCCTTTGGAAGTTGCAAGTAAAGACAGGGATCCCTTTTTAAGATTACACTTTTGGCTATTGATCTGTGTGTCTGAAACAAGATACAGTTTGAAGATACTACCATGGGACATGACATCAGTTGAGCTGATTAAGGTTTTAGTAATAAGAATCCAGGATGTATCTGGGCACGGTGGCTCATGCCTGTAATCCTAGCACTTTGGGAGGCCGAGGCGGGCAGATCACGATGTCAGCAGTTTGAGACCAGCCTGACCAACATGGTGAAACCCCGTCTGTACTAAAAATACAAAAATTAGCCAGGCATGGTGGCATGCACCTGTAATCCCAGGAGGCTGAGGCAGGAGAATCGCTTGAACCCGGAACCCGGGAGGTGGAGGTTGCAGTGAGCTGAGATCATGCCACTGCACTCCAGCCTGGGCGACAGAGCGAGACTCAGTCTCAAAAAAAAAAAAAAAAAAAAAAATCCAGGATGTAACTATGTAACTGAGGAAAATGAGGTGGAAATGAAATGCACACTTACACTTACCTATAACTGTGTTTCCTGCTCTTGGTTAGGTCAGATGTGTTTGACCAAAAAAAGATCGGAAAGTGAAATAAAACTAATGGAAATGGTGTACGATGGTTCAGTGGTTTGTAAGCAATTTAGATGGCCTCAGCCATTCACATTCAGGCAGGAGCCGCTGATCCCAGTGTTTACCTTGGAGCTGGTATCCAGTAATGTGGCAAGATGTTTATTGCTTTCTCATCAGATGATGGATGTGGAAGAGAATGTTTCTGCCCTGGAACCAGGTAGGCCTTGGGCTACTTAATTGGCTCTTTAATAGACATAGGTGTTCTTGAAGCACACTTGTCATTCCCTTAACAGAGCACCTATGAGGTGCCAGGTGCTGGGGGTTCGTTGGTGAATAAAGTACCCTTTCTGGCTTCTAATCCAGTGGCTTTGGACACGTCCCAGTGAGGGGGGTGGAAATAGTGTATGCGAATGTGTGTCAGATGCCTCAGAAGTGGGGAATGGAGGGAGAGTTTGAAGGCCTGAAGGCGTTCCATCGAAGCTTCCTTCCTCGCCGTCTCTACCTTTCCCTCAACTCTGGCTCAGGTGAATGCTCCAAGTGACTCACCCTGGTAGGCACGGAAAGACAAGAGAGACTTGGATGTAGAAAGACACATTGACAGTTGGTGGAGGGCCACCCCTTCGGACGCATTTCATCAGTGGGCGTGATGCTCCATGTGGTATCACACGTGCAGCAACGAGGTGTTTGGTTTTGTTTTTTGACTGGGTCTCGCTCTGTCACCCAGGCCGAAGTGCACTGGTGCCATCTTGGCTCACTGCAGCCTCCATCTCCTGGGCTCAAGTGACCTTCCCACCCCAGCCTCCCAAGTAGCTGGGACTAAACACACACACCATCATGCCCAGGTAATCTTTGAAGATCTCACTATATTGTCCAGGCTGGTCTTGAACTTCTGGGCTCAAGCAAGCCTTTTGCCTTAGCCTCCCAAAATGTTGGGATTACACTGTGAGCCACCGTGCCTGGCCTTACAAGATGTCTGTATGTGAAGCCACATTCCTGGGCCATCCACAGTCACGAGGACTTGGGACTACTGGCTGGGTGACAAAATCGAGCTGATTTCCCCAAATCTCCAAGGAGATCCCCTCTGAAGAGATGCCATGCAGATGAGAGACAGAGAGAGACAAGCCTGCACCACGAAGCAAAGACAGGAACTTGTGAGCTGACCCCTCTGGCCTTGGCCTCTTAGTGTCTATAGCTCGTCACTGCCTTAAAGACACCACATCACATGTCACTGTTCTTCAACACTGCTCTTATTTGAATGTCTCAGTGATAACATCTCAGAAATGAAAAACAGGGTCTCCACTTCTGAGGATGTGACAAGTGAGTTGGAGGCAGTTTCCCAGGGGAAGGATTTTTGTCTCAAAGCATTAAAATAGAATCCGTTCTAAGTCAGAATATTCCTTTTAAAGTTAACTTCACAAAACTTCTCCAATCTTGATCCTCTTGCTAGCAGCTGACTGCCGAGGATGGGTTCCAGCGCTTCTAGAACAATGTCGTAGGCGTATTAGCTCTGTAAGTCACCACGAATTCAGAATAATAACCGTGGGGTGGGGTGGGGCTCACTGATTGACTTGGAGGCATCTAGAGTTCATTTTGTAAAACACTTAAACAATTCAGGGTGTTTTGTTTTGTGGACAGATTTTTAAAAATAATTTTAAAAATGTAAAATTGTGGTTAAAAAAGCACAATGTAAACTTTACCATTCTGATCCTTTTTAAGAGTACAGGTCAGCAGTGTTAAGTGTATTCATATTGTTGTGCAACAGTCTGTCTTTGCAAAACTGAAATGCTGTACCCATTAGACAAACAACAACTCCCCATTTTCCTGGACCCCCTGAGCTTCCAGTAACCACCATTCTGCTTTCCGTTTCTATGAATTAGATAACTTGAGATGCTTCAGATGCGTGGGATCATACAGTATTTCTCTTTTTGGGACTGGCTTATTTTGCTTAGCTTAATGTCCTCAGGGTGCATCCATGTTGTAGCATGTGACAGGATTCCTTCCTTTTTAAGGCTGAATAATTCATTGTATGTGTACACCACATTTTTTTTTTTATCTGTTCATCAGTTGATGGGCATCTGGGTTGTTCCTGTGTCTTGGCTATTGTGGATACTGCTGCTATGAACATAGGTGTGTAAATATCTCTTTGGAATCCTGCTTTCAATTCTTTTGAAAGAATGGAAAGAAGTGGGATTGCCAGGTTTTGTGGTCATTCTATTTTAAATTTTTTGAGGGCCCGCCACACTGTTTTCCATAGTGGTCGTGCCATTTTATATTCCTATCAACAGTACACAAGCATTCCAGTTTCCCACATCCTTGCCAACACTTGTTATTTTCTGATTTTTATTTTCGATAGTCACAGTCCTAACAGGTGTAAAGTAATATTATGGTTAAACAGTGTAGTTTTATTGTTTATACTTGATGTAATCAATACATAAGTTAGTACTAATAAAAATTGATAACTACTATTTATTGAGTGCTCATGAAGTATTCTAAGCATCTTGCATGACTTAATTTTCATTACATCTCTATGAGGAAGAGGTTCCATTTTTTCCACATTTTATAGATGAGGAAATTGAGGCTTGGAGAATGTAAGGAACTCACCCAAGGTCAACCAAGGAATTGAAGCCTGTGCCTGGATTGGAACCCAACCATCTGGCTGCTAGGGAGTTCTCTGCCTCTCTTTTTCTAATTGACTATGCTCTTTAAAATTCCCATCTTCAGCTGACCCATATCAAGAAAGTCATAGAAGATAATGGCATCCTGACTCCTGAGTGGAGTTCCTTGAAGTGCCCAGGAGTGAAAACTTGGAAGAAGGCCCATGTCTCAGTCATTCCTGATGCCTCGGATAGCAGACTTAAGCGAGGGCTTTAGAAATAGTGGCCTAGTCTCCTAAGCCGTGGGCTTGTAAAATACTCTGTACTTTTTTGGTTTGAATTCCCTTGTTAAGTAAATAATAGAAAATGTGAGGAGAGAGACACAACATTTTTTTCTTGACACTATTCCGCTTTGAGTTTGGTTTCTATTCCAAATCTCTCTCTCTCTCTGTGTGTGTGTGTGTGTAGTGGGGGAGGGAGGTGTGTTGATGAGTTATTGTTACATTAGAAGGTTCACTTTTAGAGCCACCAGATTTTCTGGAAAGCCATACATGTGCTATAATGCCTGTCAAATACAAAATCAGTGTGATGTAGCTGGTTTCCTTTTTGTTAATTTTTATCATATTTAATTTTGTTTTTTGACTAGACCTAATAATGGTCCAGAGGGCTTTAGGCACTGTTGAAGTGACTGCTGGCCACAGTTCCCCATATCAGCTGTAATGTTTGTGTTGGATTATTGTATTAACAAATGCTTCAAATTACATTAGAAAAAAATCTGTTACGTTATTTTAAGTTGGGGGACCAATTCCACACTCACATCTGGTAATCCTATCGGTAAATAATGGCACAGAGCCATTCTAACAGGGGCAATTAAGTCTGCAGGGCCTCTCTTCACTCTTTGATATGTTTTGTGAACATTTTTCTTATTTTGGTGCCATGAAATGAAGTCTCTGTGAGGAGCTCAAGTCATAGACTAATCCTCAAAACTTTTTTTTTTTTTTAAAACAAGACAAAGAAAATATGAGATGTTGTTTCCTGCAACAAAATCCTAGAGAGTTTGTAGGATGTTTTATGTACGGTATGTTTTGAGGATCATGGAACTGAGAAGTCTACAAGAATTTGCCATCCAGAAAAACTTTTCCACTGAAGGTGGGGAAGAGGTGCCTGCTTGACTCCCTCATAGGCTCAGGTCTACCTCTGCAGTTACGGTTGTGGATAATTTAGCCCCCCTTGCAACATTGTGGTACTTGCTGCTCTCACCTATGACTTGTGGATGAGAATACCTGCCTCCTGGGACCTCTCCTGGATATCAAGCCTCTGGTATCTGTCATAGGACTTTCACTTAACAGGTGCTATACCTTAAAGGACAGATATTGATATTTTTGTTTGCTACAGGCTTAATTTTGTTCCCCTAAAGTTTATATGTTGAAGACCTAACCCCCAGTACCTTATAATGTCATTATATGTGGATATGGGGTCTTTAGAGAGACAAATAAATGATTGTGAGGTCATTAGGATGGGCCCTAATCTAACCTGCCGGGTAGTCTTGTAAGAAAAGAAAATTTGGATGCACAGAGGCACCAGGGTTGTGCACACACAGAGGAAAGTCCTCATGTGAGGACATGGCAAGAAGGTGGCTGTCTGCAGGCCAAAGAGAGAGGCCCCAGGAGAAACCAACCCTGCTGGCACCTTGATCCTAGACTTCCAGCCTCCAGAGCTGTGAGAACGTAAAATTCTGTTGTGAAAGCCACCTACTCTGTGATATTTTGTCGTGGCTGCCCAGGCAAATCAATACATGATTAAACTCCTCTGTTGCTTAAGTACCTCATGTATTAAAAGCAAATGTTCACATCCTGTTTTCTCTGTACTGTTTCCTTGGTGGTTTCTTCTTAAGTTGTTTTCTGGGGTTTTCCATGAGGAACCAAAGTCTCTTGGTCTCTGCTAACCTTCTTACTGTATGTCTACATCTGTCTTCTTCCTCCCCACCTTGCTGAGAACTCGGGTCTGTGATAGTGGGTAACGTGGACTGGGGAGAGGGGACTGGATGGTAACAGTGTGATCAGCCTGCTGTTTCTTCACAAACTGATTACATGCAGACAGGTGCATATGGGGCGTCTGCTCAGGGTCCAGCTCCACCCTGCATGTGCTGAGTATCTTCCTGTTCCCTCTTTTTTTTTTTTTTTTTTTTTGAGACAGAGTCTCACTCTGTTGTCATCCAGGCTGGAGTGCAATGGTGAGATCTTGGCTCACTGCAACCTCTGCCTCCCAGTTCAAGTGATTCTCGTGCCTCTGCCTCCCGTGTAGCTGGGATTATAGGTGTGTACCACCATGCTCGGCTAATTTTTTTGTATTTTTAGTAGAGATGGGGTTTTGCCATGTTGGCCGGGCTGGTCTGGAACTCCTGACCTCAAGTGATCCACTCGCCTCAGCCTCCCAAAGTGCTGGGAGCTAGGTTTGCAGGTGTGAGCCATCGCACCAGGCCCTGTCCCCTCTCTTGTTCTGTCCTACAGCTCCAGGGCTGTTAGACTCCACTTGTTATCTTAATAACAATTTGCCATCTCTGGCACTCTTCTCCCTCCTGGGCTGGGAGTGGGGCAAATGTAAGCTTCTCCACTTCCCCAAGCATATGGGTCCATTTTATTTTAAAGGCTTTATTGCCAATCATGACTGGGGAACAGATAGACAGCATTGGAAGTGACTAGATTTTAGGGGAATTTTAAACTGTCAGTGGGGCTTAACCTCAAACCAGTAAAAAGCCGGAAGAACAAAGGGATGTGTACAGGAAGGCTGGGGATGGTGTTAGTGCCTCATGACTGGGATAATCTACTGTGGAGTTGAAAGGAGGGCCAGGCCTTCAAAGATGCTTTTATTGAAAACGTCCCTATAGGACGTTTTTCACTGAGAGTTTCACATCTGGGTTATCCGACTTGTTGGGAAGGGGTCTTGGTTATTTGTGCAACTCTTAATGATTTCCGAGAGAGTCCGCTCAAGCGGATGTGGGGAGGATTCAGTTCAAAGACCTGGAACACTTGGATTAGCCGTTGATGTTAATAGTCTTTTGCAGCTGATAGCATTGAGGGTTTCTTTTAGGAGCCTTTAATAGGATACTTTTTAGGTAGTGGGAGAGAGGAGTTGTTTTTGTTTCATATGCTTTTCCAGAAGAAGAAAGGTGATTCAATTTTGAATTTCCTTTGATCTTTTCTTGATCTTCTTAACCCCCTTTCAGAATGGCTACCACTCTCCCTCTCCAGAACTTTCAGTGGCTCACTATTGCCAGTCCTCATTCTGTTTTCCTCCCATGGCTGGTTTAATTTAGATCTCCCTATCTAGAATTTGATTTCTTGGCAGCAGGGACCATGATTCTTGTTTTTCAGTTCACATGGATCTCAAAGAATAGAGTAACGCTCAGCAAACACTTCTTTTCATGGGAGAGGGTGTTAGGTTTTTAAAATCCTTTTCTCATAGGCTGTTAGATTTGATTTACTGCTTCATACCTGGGCTTTCTGTTGAGGCCAAGGGGTAGGAGTATCTTTGGGACTGCATCAGATTCTGGGTGAGGCCTGTGACCAGCCAGTGGGGCCCCAGAAGCTGAGTTAGAACTGCTTGTACCTCCTGGTCCCCTGCCTTCATGGAGAGGAAAGGGATGAATTAGGGACTCCAAGTCCAGGTACCTGGGCTGTTCTCCATCCCACCCTAAGCCTAAGCAGCAATTGGTGATTGGGCCATTAACTTTATGTAGTTCTGGAGCCAGACTGTGCATCCTATAACCTTGGCCTCAGCAAGAAAACATTACAGGGGAGACCTGGAGAAAATGTGCCTTGACAAATAGATACAAATTCCTCCTGGTGGGTCATGAGTAGAAAGAAGTCATTATTATATAAATCAAATAGACACTTAAGTCTGGACAGCAGGTAGCTCAACGCTGGAAGAGTTCACACCAAAAGAAGAAGGAAAAAAAGTCAGGGAGGGAAATGATTAGAAATAGGGGTAGGTTTTCTGGGCCTGGGGCTGCCTCCGGTGCTCAGTGCTGCCTTCCGTCATTCTGCCCCTCTGTTCTCTTGCTGTCCTCCTGCCCTCTGTGGCCATGGGACTGCCCCCACAGGTTCTGGGGACATTTTCCGAGTCCCTCTGCACCTGGTACAGCCAGTCCAGGGCTCAGTGGGGGAAGTGCTCCATCAGTATTTTTTTGTCGTGGTAAATAAGATTCATACAGCTTTGCAGTGTTTGATTGAGGACTTTTAATCTGGCACCCCAGGTGACCCTTAAGCTCCTTCTATTTTTCCCCCCGTAGCTGTCTTTTGAGATGCATTTACTGGGCCTTATTAATGGTTTGTTTTTCCCCTCTTGATTTATGAGATTAGAAGCTCAGTTCTCGGCCTCCCCCTTCCTGGGAGAAGTTCTTGCTTCATCTCCATAAAACGTTGCTGTTGGGCTTTTTCCTGTTTTATTACTTTGCATTAATACCTGGCAGCTTATATCTGAGCTTTCATTTTATTTTCGTAACGTATAATATTGCCTCTCCTCTGGCAGGCTTGGTGCTTGCGAAGGGTTTGTTGGCCTCTTGTTTTTTACATTGGGAGGTAAGAATTTAGATTTATTAGTCCCAGCTTAGCGATGAGCGGCACAGAGAATTTTAAATGAGTTGTTTTAAGCCATGTAGCTAATTAGGGGGGAAAATGAACCAAGGATAGTAGAAATGAATGAGCAAAGAAGAAAGCAAATGAACTTCTGACTTATTCCGCCCTTTGGTGTTTTCCTAACACAAGACTTACTTGTTTTTTATCTTGGTATTTCTCTGTGAAATGGGCAGAAAGAATGACATGAGCTAAGAGAGGAACAAATAAGCAAGGGATTTATGAACACAGTGCTCTGATGATGATGACACTGGCTCTCTTGAAGCTACATATATACTTTTCCCCACAAAATCCATCTTAGAAGAGGGGTTGCAAATCCCTTGCAATGGAGGGTTATAGCTGGATGCCAGAGTGGTCAGTTTTTGACCTGGGTTTGGTGTGGGGCGTGTCCACGGAGCTTTAGCTTTCAGTGCATCTGATTCTGTGAAAGAAATAAGAACGGAGTAGTGGAAATGAACCATTGCCGTAGGTTGGCAAGTAAGTCTGGTGACGTTGGGGAGTAAACTGGGAGGAAGTTCCCCAGGCTCTGATCTCTGTAGGGTCATGGGTGGGAGGGCAGGTTTGATCTCTGCCCTTGTTGTGAGGGGGTTGGGTGGAGCCCTTTGATTCCATCCCCACCTCAGCTAGCTCAGCATTTACAGCAAACAGTGCCTGCTGTTCAGGACACTTCATTATGCCTTTGGAGTCCTTGAGGATCTTGAGGATCAGAGGGTCTCTGAGTTTTTCTGCCTTACAAAAAAGTGGAGGAGCTTTTCAGAGCATTCTGGAACAAGAGATGAGACTGGGGTCTGAGAATGGAGTAGAAAGATGCTCAAGGAAGGACTCCCCTTCCTTGTTTCCACAGCTGGGCCACAAACCCAGATCTCTTTTGCCTTTGACTGTACAACCTGCTGCCTGGGAGTTCCTGGGAGGGACAGGTTTTAGAGTGTGTCCTTGATGGACACATAGTAAAGCCCTGGGATCCAGGAAGTAACAAGAGAGCACTTCCCAGTCCCTGAAAGCGAACACCTTAATTTTGCCAGGTAATTTTGGGGAGGCACCAAACCTGAAGGTTCAGGATCTAAAGTATTTTTTCTCCCTCTTAGGAAATGTGGCCTAGCATTTGGTGGTCATGTTCAAATCCTGGCCCAGTCACTTACTAGATTTCTAACCTTGGGCAATTTGCTTAGCTCGCAGATGCTCATTTGACCTGAAAAATGGGCCCAGGCTGACACTCCGAGCACCCTTCTTGGCATTTGTGATTATTAAATCCCGTAATGCAGGTACTCAGCCCAGAGCCTGGCCTGGTATTTATAGTCAGCCTGGAGAAAATGAACTCATGAGTTATAGTCTACAAACGGTGAGCTCCTTCAGGTCCACCCACCAGATGCTGGATGAAGGAGTCAGCCTCTCTCTAGCAAGGCAGGGAGGCTGAGAGCCTTTGCAGAAAGAAGGTCATTGGCACGTCAGAAATGCTATCCAGTAAACCCTGGCTTCAGTCACTGTGGAAATTGTTAATCAGACATATGGCCCTTGCCAATTTTAGGGTAAGGCACAGCTGTGAACAAACAGCTCACCTCTTTCTCTTTCGCTAGCAGCACATGAGTGGACAGAGGTCACCTAGGTCACCACATGTGTCGCCTCCACCATTCTTTCCTTATTTCTTCTTTTTACTTTTTTTTTTTTTTCTCCAGGACAGTGTCTCACTTCATCATCTAGGCTGGAATGCAGTGGCATGATCATAGCTCACTGCAGCCTTGAACTGCTGGGTTCAAGGGATCCTCCTGTCTCAGCCTCCTGAATAGCTGGGACTACAGGCCTGCACCACCATGCCTGGCTAATTTTTAAATTTTTTGGTAAAGACCTGGGGTGTGGTGGGGCAGTGGTCTTGCTATTTTGCCAAGGCTGGTCTTGAACTCCTGGCTTTTAACGATCCTCGTGCCCTGGCCACCCAAAGTGCTGGGATTATAGGTGTGAGCTATTGTGCCCAGAGTCTTCTCTTATTTCTTCTAAATGCTTGGCTTTTAGAACAGTCTAGGAAAATAAGAATTGGCCAGATGACTCAGTTAATAAAGATGTACATTTTTCTGAGTACCTGTTGGTTGCTGTGTGGAAAAAGAAGTCATCTCCTCAGATTGCTAGTAATTTAATTGGATGGAAATCAGTTGATTTGTGAGTGATAATTTATCTCCGCTCCCTCTGCAATTAGTCTCTTAACTTTTAGCCCTACCTGCCCCCTGCCCCCCCTCCCCCGCATCTGAGAAACAAGGTGATCTAGATGGAGAGAGCACCAGGTGTTAAATTGAGTGGCTCATCTATGTTCCAAGGAGCTCATGGTGCAATTCAGACTGTCAAGTGCAAACTGAGTTAAGAGAGACACCAGCATGGGGCATCATCAGGAAAGAGTTCATGACATAATTTTAACAATGGAAAGTTATAAATCTTCAGTTAGAATCCAAATACTCCCGAGGCCCAGAACCCAGGAGAGGAGAATTCAGAGGCAGGCCCTTCTACTGAGTCAGCAAGAAAAGTGCCATATCAGCGCTCCTCAAATCTGCACATGCTTAGGAATCACCTGGAGTTCTGGTTAAAGTGCAGATCTGGATTCAGTAGATGTGGGGCAGAGCTGGCATTCGGCCTTTCTAAAAATCTCCCAGGTGATGCTGATGCTGCTGGCCTGAGGCCACACTTGGTGTAGCAAAGTTTTATGTAATATTTAGGTTAGACAGTAATGTATAGATGCAGGTAATGTGACTAAAGGTGCTCGTTACAAGAGAGAAGAAACTGTTGGTAGACGGAAGGAATATGCCCATCCAGACATCGTCAGGGTGGTGTGTGATATTGGATGTCTGTATTCTAATCCCCCCAGATCTGCTGCTGCCTGGCTGTGTGACCTCGGACAAGTCATTAGCAGGTAATGTGAATGAAGGTGTTAGTTACAAGAGAGAAGGAACTGTTGGTAGATGGGAGGAATATGCCCATTCAGACATTGCCAGGGTGGTGTGTGGCATTGCATGTCTGCATTCTAACCCCAAATCTGCCACTGCCTGGCTGTATGGCCTCGGACAAATCATTAACCCTATCAGAGCCTCATTGCACACCTGCACGTTGGGGCCGGCAATTAATACCCACCTTCTAAAGTGTGTGCCTGTTTAGAAATAAAAGAGCAAATCCATGTAAATGCTTAGAACAGCTCCTGGCACACCTCAAGTAGCCAACAATAAGAGTCTTTCCATTCTCTCACTTGGGAGCTCCTCTTCTTACTTGGACTTGACCAGTGAGACCTTCTGTGCCTGGGCCCTGTGTCTTGTGTCCCCTGGAGGCCCTGCAGGGGCCTGGGAAGCTGACCTCTGCTCTCCTGATTATGACGGTGCTTCCTGATCTTCCTGGGAGTTCTGACCACCACCAGTGGGGCATCAGCACGGGACACAGTTAGGACCCGTTCGCTTTCTCTGTGGCCAGGGATTGCTTCAGGAACTGACCAGCGGACGCCAAGGAAGGGCTGTGAATGAATGCATGAGGACTTACAGGGAGAAAAAGAAAATTTTATGTGGAGAGGAAAAAAAAAGTCATCAGGCAGATGCCTGAATTAAAAATGGTAAAATGCTTTTGGGCTCAACCTTGTAGTTTCGGGTTCAGAAAGCTGGTGAAATGAGATGTAAACTGCCTCAAAGTTTGGACGCATCCAGTCCATGTTAGCTTTTTTCTCTGGCTCTGCAGACAACATTCCACTGAGTTTGCTCCAGTCCAGACAACGATTCTCACTCTCTAGGTCTTACCTGGGTGTACCCCACACCCCCAGGGCAGCATCCGTGTCATCAGCACCTTGCTGTGCGGAGAGGAGAGTCGGTGGCTGGGAGGAAGACGGGCTCCTCTGGACCCACTTCAGTGCCTCCCGTGGTTTTGCAGCTGCAGAAAAGTCCCATTTCTCCCCGACTGCTCACGGCTGAAGCAGCCCTGCCTGGCCAACTTGGTCGAGCTGTGTTAATGTAGTTAGCTCTCTGGCTTCTCACTGAGATGGACTCAGGCACAGTGGCATGTGTGTTGAGAAAACCAGATACCAGATTCCTGACTCCGGCACTGCTGAGTCCTGTTTCTTCGATGCCACCTCAGTGGCTGCGGGTGCACAGCCCGTGCTGGGCTAGATGGCTGCCCTGGGAGTCTGAGGACTCTCTAGGGTCTGGTGACTTGAAAGTCAGCTGTAAGTGACACATCTGGGTAGGGAGGAGGCCTGGGGCACAGGAGGTCAACTCCTGCAATTTAGGGTCCCTGGGAATGTTCCCGTCTAGTGATTCCTAAAAGCCAATTTATGGCCTAGGTACATTTGGATCTTGTGAGGATCTTGTTTAAAAAGTGGGAGCTGAGTGTGGTGGGTGGTGTGTGCCTGTAGTCCCATCTACTAGGGAGGCTGGGGTGGGAGGATCCCTTGAGTCCAGGAGTTTGAGATCAGCCTGGGCAACATAGTGAGACACCCATCCCCCATCTTGAAAAATGAGCAACATCTGGGGCCCCACTTGGAGGTTCTGGTTTAGTTTGGGTGGTTGGAGTGGCGGGGGGTGGGGGGAACTTTAATCAATATTTTAAAAATGACTCGCAGGTGATCCCCATAGGCAGCAAGGTTTGGGGAAGCCATGCCAGAGTCCAGCCTTGCACTGGTGCTGAATGAAGAGGTGGAAGTCTGTGATTCTGTCCCCAGAGCATGTCAGTGACAGACCCGGAATCAAACCCAGACCTTGGAACTCAGAGGCTCGTTTTTTTTTTTGGTTTACAGACACCTATTAGACTTGTCTCTGTACTTTTGCCCACAAACCCCAGATTTATGCCAGAAATGCAGCCTGTCAGAACAGGGCTGTTATAGACACCAGCGGTTCTATCCTACCTGAGGGCTATTTCACTTTCCCAGAGGACATTAGGCAATGCTGGAGACATTTTTGGTCATTATGACTTGTAAAGGGGTAAGAGTTGCTACTGGCATCTAGTGGGTAGAAGCCAGGGATACTGCATGGTACAGCACCCCCCACACGCCCTAGCAGAGAGCTACCCTCCACGTGATGTCAGTAATTCAGAGGCTAAGCAACCCAGTTCTAGACGAACGCTTCTCAGACAACTGCACTTCTCAGACAACTGCACTGGGTCCTGATTTAGTAGGTCTGGGGTGTGGCCTGAGAGTCCGTATTTCTGAAAAGCTCCTGGGTGACGTTGATGCTGCCTGTCTGGGGACCACACTTTGCATAGCAAGTATTTTCAGAGCAATTGATTTCAGAGTGATTCGGGAGTAGGTTGGAGTCACAGCTGTACCATTAACTAGCTGCTTGATCTTGGACAAGTTACTTTAACCTCTATCACCTTAAGTTTATTCATCTGTAAAATGGAGATCATATCACTTAGGGCCAAATTAGATAATATATGTAAAGAGCTTAACACAGGTTATTGGCCTTGGCAAGCATTCAGCAACTGTAGCTGTTCCTTTCACTCCCTTATTATTTGCTTAGCAGTTCAGCTTTAATTGTCCATTGTTTCATTATTTACCTATTTTGTGTCTCATGCTTTGCTATAAAAAAAAAAAGGATGAGGTGGGAGGTGATTGAAAGCATTATCTCTGTGACAGGGAGTTATAAAGATTACTAGCGTTGTTTTTACTCCTAAGTCACCCCACCTTCTGTCACGGGGTGGGAAGTGAGGCTGGAATAGGACTTAAAATCAACTCCAAGAGAAACATTTTGAGAACTGGGGGCATCATCAAGTCATTCTTCAAATTCTGGAAACACGGTAGTTATTCTCCACTCACTCAACAAAAGTGACTGTGGAAGGAATGTCCCAAAAATCAGGTGTCTGATTTGTGCGTTTCCATTCATCGTGGTTTTAGGGATCATGGAGAAGCACGGCAAGCGAACACAGATATCCAATTTCATCAGCATCCTGAAATACATAAGTCACCTATTGCAGGAGTATTTCAGAGCAAGTTTTGAGCATGGGATTGAGCTTTGTTCAAAGTCCAACATTGCCACATATTAGCCGTGTGACCTGGGGGTTATATGATCATCATCACAAATTCTCAGTTTCCTCATATCTAAAATGGGAGAAAAATCGTATCTGCTTCTAGAGTTGAAGTGAGGCGGAGGTGAGATGACCCATGTAAATTACTTGATGACTTGACCAGGATGGACGGTCCTGCACATTAGAAAGGCTGTTTTCAAATGTTGGAGTGGGAGAATCACTTGGAAACTTATTCAGAGGTTCCCCTCAGAGAGTCGATTCATTAGGGCCAGGATGAGGCTTGGAATCAAACAGGCACCCTCAGGGATTCTAGCTGTGCTGTGCCACTTTGAGAAACCTAGTCCAGGTGCTAAATTTACAGTGATCACCTTTGGGATTCTGGCGTCTGACAAAGATGGAAGCTTTGCAGGAAATGTTCCCCGGGCGGGAGGGCTAAGAGGACACGGTAACTCTTGAGAGTTGCTCCAACAGACCTTTTATTTTGGCAAGGGCTTGTGCTTTCTTTGCCAAGCCGTCATTCGTTACTTGGCTAGAGGAGGGACCACGGGGAGGGGAGGAGGACATATACAGCTGGCTGTCAGAACAGTCGACCTCTAAGTGGGATAACCTCAGAGCCAGGCATAAGGAATCTGGAAACAGGGAGGGGAGGTGATGGAAGGTGGGAGCAGAGGCAGGTGCTGGAGACATTGCTGCAGACTTCCTGGAAGGGGCTGCCAAGCCGGGAAGATTCAGAGGGGAAGAGTGCAGCTGGAGAGAGAGCCCCTGCTGGCTCCAGGTGCTGGCCCCAGAAGGCATCTTTGGAGAGAAGGGTCTGAGCTGTGACGGTTCGGTGCAGGGACAGGTGGGGTAAGCTCAGGTGTGCCGGGCTCCCTCTGCACGTTGCAGAGCTCCCAGGGAGGGCAAGGAAGTGAAGTGTGCGCAGATGGTCTCCGTCACTGCCAACCTAAATCAATGACTGGAGAGGGCGAATGCTGCCAATTAGCAGGATATCCAGAGCCCCTTCTCCCAGCCCAGCAGCCCCACCTGGGAGCCAGGCAGCATGCTTTGCCCCCTGCTGAGACAGATCCTGCTTTTGCTGCTTCCTTGAGAGAAGTTTTAGCACATGAAAATGGCTAAGGGCAAAGGCTTTGGCACCCCTGCCTGCTTTCAGATTGCCGCTTTTGCTAGCCATTGTCATCTTGACCCTGTTTCTTCCCTTCTCTGGGCCTTGGTTTCCCCATTTGTAAAATGGCAATGATGGCAATAGTACTTATCAGTTAATGCCACCACAATGCTGCCCAGCAAACTACCTCCGTAGCACACAGTAGTAAGTGTTTGTTGTTCACACATCTGGGCTGGCCAGGCCAGAGGGCTTTGCTGGTCTTGGCTGGCCTTACTTATGTGTCTGGATGGCTTTGGCTAAGGGGAATGACTGAGATGATTTGTCTCAGCTTCCTGTCTCTCTCATCCTCCTCTAGAGGTGTAGCCCAGGCAAATTCTCATGGATCTGGCAAAGGTACAAGAGCCAGTGAGCCACTCATGTAACTGCTTTTAAGTTCTTTTCTCACCCCCCTCCCCAGCATGTTTGCTGCCATCCCATTGGCCACAGCAAGTCACATGGCCAAGCCCAGCATCAAGGCTCCTGGCAGGCTGCCCTGCCCAGGATGGCACTGCAGAGTCACAGCGCCAAGGGAATGCATCAGGAGGTATATGGAATTGGGGTGTTTTTTGCAATCTACCATGAGTACTAACCTCACAGTTTCATATGCAAGCAAACCCTCACCCACTTACCAGTCTTAGGACAGGGGATCCTCACTGGTCTCCTTGCCCTTGAGCCACACCCAGATTAGGAATTCTTTTCTCCTGTAACTTCTTGCAGTTCCCTCCATATACTGTTCTATTTCCCCCGTCCATGACACCTTTGTACTGCTGTTCCTTCTGCCTGTAATGCCTGCCCCTTGGCTTACCCATCTAATCAACTCAGCTCTGGGGTCAGACTGTTTGGGTTTGAAGCTGGTTCATGTCATTTATTTAAAGCTTCATGACCCTGGCAAGTTTCTCACCCTCTCTGGACTTCAGTTGCTTCCTCTGTAAAGTTAAGTATCGTAACCTTCTAACTTCTCTGCCAGGGTTGTCGTGTGGATTAAATAAGAGTTGTAAAGCACATATCAGTGACTACAAAAAACAAAAAGGAAACGCTCAATAGAGGTTTGCTTTGGTAAAGCAGAATTTACATTTGCTCTGTTGCTGTTGAAGCAAGGGTGTGCATCACATCCCATAACTGGAAAAAACAAAGCTAAATAAACCCTTTTAACCTTGAGATGTGCCAGAAATAACAGGGTCACTCTGTCTCATTCTGGTCCCCTGAATAAAGGAAATCTTGACCGTTTTCCATAAGCCTGGATTATCCAACCATCAGCTTTATCCTTAATTTGGCAATGATGATATGATTGCTTCTGGTGGTTATGATCATTTATGAGAAATGTGGCAGTGGCAGAGGTAATTATCTCTTGTGATTATTTATGTGGTGTGACAGTCTTTCTAATAGCTGGCCCCCTTGAATCTCTTTACAAGTAAGATTTTTTCTTTCTTAAATGCTTTTATCTTCCTTCTATGTGTTGATGCTACTGTTATTCCTGCTGTTTCTACCACTACAACTACCACCACTGCCACACCACCACCACCATCACTACCACCACTACCACCATCATCACCACCATTACTCCAGCACAACCGGAATGACTATTATCCTTTACACCCTGCCAGGTCATCTTCCCTATGATGACTTTCTTAACCAGTTTCCTTCAAACAGTTAGTAACGTTTTTCCCACGCAAATCCATCTTGAATTCCCACATGTTGTGGGAGGGATCCCGTGGGAGGTAATTGAACCATGGGGGCAGGTCTTTCCCATGCTGTTCTCATGATAGTGAATAAGTCTCATGAGATCTGATGGTTCTATAAGGGGGAGTTTCCCTGCCCAATCTCTCTCTTTGCGTGCTGCCATCCATGTAAGATGTGACTTGCTCCTCTTTGCCTTCCACCATGGTTGTGAGGTTTCCCCAGCCATGTGGAACTATCAGCTCATGAAATCTCTTTCTTTTGTAAATTGCCTGCTCTCAGGTATGTCTTTATCAGCAGTGTGAAAAGGGACTAAGACAGCCTTCTATTATTTTGTATCTTGTACCTGCTTCTGTTTTAACATAGCATATTTGAAGTACAGTTTTTGTTTGTGAGTCTGCTGTTTTCCCCTCTATAAGGGGGCAGAAAACATGTCTCTGTACCTTAGCATCTAAGAGAAGGATCTGGCATATAATAGATGCTCAATTTATACCTGTTGAACATTGACAGAGGAATTTCATCTTACTCTCATGATATTCTTGTTCTAAAACCAAAAATTGCGATAAAAGGCCCCCACCCCCACAACCATGGTTGCAGAGGTGTAGAATAGAGTAGAACTCATGAATGACATGAGACATTGGAATTCATGGACAGGCACATGCTAGCAAGCCTGAGATCCAGTGGGGCCTCTAATTTAGATGTTTATAAATGGACTTTCCACATTGCCTGTGTTATTTAAGGTAACATGAACTTCTGTTTCATAAGCCCCAAAATCTTGGTGAATGAACAGAAGAAAAACTTATTTCCCACTGATGTGAATAGCCTAGAGTAGATGTTCTTGGTTGGGCAACACTCCTCCATTTGGTGTTTCAGGGACCTAGGCTCCTTCCATGTTGAGAATCTTCCATCTTTAACACAGGCTTTCAAGGCCACCGTGAAGGTCATCTACTTTTTTGGCATCTAGCTGTTGGGGATAAGGACATCCTGAATCAGGCCCAGAGGAGGTCCCCATCGCTTCTGCTCCCGTTCCACTGGCCAGAACTTGGTCTTGGGGAGGCTGACAAATCTAGTCAGCCATGTGTTCATTTTCTGTTTAGTAAGACCTCATACAACAGTGTTTATGCAGGAGATGTGCCAATTTTTTTTCATACCTCTATCTGGTTTTCTACTGCTAAACCGATCTTAACCAAACCCTACTTCCATTTCATGCGATGTTGGTTCTAGACTATAGCCATGTGACTAAATAGGGGCCCTTGAACCAGAAATGGAGGAAGGGTTGAAGTCTATGAGCTGCTGTTTGCAATTTATGCATGATGAAGATAAGAATGTTACTTTGTGCTGTTCTTAGAACCCAGTTCATTTTTAGACTGAATGTTTATATGACTGGGAGCTGTGGGAAACACCGTGCCCACCTTGCTTAGTTTAAAGCCTTTGAGATCACTGGTGGCTGAATGTGCTTCCAGGAGCAGAATTTAATCTGCAGGCAGTGGGTGACTGCAGCAAAACTTTGCTCCTCGCTCCTCTTTGTGGAAACACTGTTTGTACAGCATGTCTTCCATAATCAATACAAGGGAGACATTAAAGCCTTCTCTTTGTTGGATTGAGATGCTCAGTTTATTTCCTGGGAGTGTATTTATGAGAAGTTGGTTAGTGATTCTTGTAAGTGTATGTGAGTTTCTTGATTTTTTTTTTAAGAGAGGAGTCAACAACCCATTGTATTACTGTAAAATGTTTGATAGCTTGTAATTTGAGCAATGTACTCATGACAGCCTAGTCTTATAGATTTGGGAAATGTATACATACTTTAAAATGAGTAGGTTGGAGGGGGAACTTTAAATATGTATATTTTACTTTAAAAAAGACCCAAAACCTTTTGTTTGGAATTACCATAAATCAAAACATTATGGGAGATAAATTTTCTAGACTTTGTGTGTGGAATTCCATTGAGAAAGATAAGGTGGACAAAATGCTGGAGAAGTTTGGGACCACCGCTGGGTTGAATCAGTCTCCACTTTCGGGGAGTTTATAGCCTAAGTTCTCTTCCCTTTTTCAAAAGGAATTTTCATCTGTCTTGTTTAATAATAGAATCTCTTCTTCCTCCTCCCAGCCTTGTCCTCACCTCCCTTCAGGCAAGCAGGGACTTCCTTCTCTGCATCGCTCAGGAAAGCATATTTCCCACTTGGAAGGCTGGCCAGCAAAACCTCTTTGCACGTTGGAGAAGAGGATGCCAGTTTCTGCCTTTCTGCTTTCTGCTCGTAGAAGGCTTATGTGGTATGTTATCATCGGGTCTTGCTGGCTTTCTTCTGGGTCTTCTTGCTTTCCTGAGTTTGAATCTGCATTATGTTACAGCAAATGCAGTTGACAGTCAGTGGTATAGTTGGAGTATGCATGGCCCATTTCATATCTTTTTTTTTTGTTTGCTGAATGTTATGCCACCTCGTCTCGGTGATGAAATGGTTTAAACAAAATAATCCTTTGGAACTGAAATGTTCTGGTTGGTGAGTTTTCTGGTCAATGGAAGGGAATGACCTTGGGCAGAGTCTGTGACCACAAGTGAATTATCTATCCTTGCAGAGCCTCAATTTCTTCACTTGGAGACAAGGCATACTATTGCTTTCCTTATTAGGGCTGCTGAGAGAATGTAGCTGAGGTTCCTTGGCTACTTAGCAAATGCAGGACCCAGTAATGGTAACCACAGTCATCTCTGGGTATCCATGGGGGATAGGTTCCGGGACCCCTCTCGAATACCAAAATCGAAGGAAACTCAAGTCCTTGCTATGAAATGGTATAGTATTTGCATATAACCTACAACAACATATCCTCCTATATACTTTAAATCATCTCCAGATCACTTATAATAGTAATAACTAATACAATGTAAATGCTATGTGAGTAGTTGTTCCACTGTATTGTTTTTTATTTGTACTTTAAAAATTGTTGTATTTTTTCTCCCTACATATTTTCAATCTTTGGTTGATTTAATCTGTATTTGCAGAATCAAGTTATAGAGGGCTGGCTGTACTATTAATAATTATTAAGATATACAAAATCACTATTAGTGAGAGATTTAAAAATATCCAGGGTAGAAAGAAAATGAAATAGACTATCAGAAGCAGTGATTTCCTGGTATTATTTTAATTTGAGGTGATCTACAGGATCCTTTGTGGAGGCAAATTCTTTCTAGTTAGTAGTATCCGTGATATCATTTAAGGCTCCTGTTTTATAGATTCAGTTCCACAAATATTTGTTATCGGGTGCCTGTGCTATGTCAGGTGCTGTGCTAGGAACTGTTCAGTTAGAAATATAGTACAGTTAAGGAAATAAGTCAGGGTATTCTCCCTCCCAGACCTTAGAGTTGGGATGATTCTGTGTCCCAGTTTTCCCTGGAGAATCCTGTTTCCTGCTCTTGTCCTGGCATAATTATTCACAGTGCCCCCTTTTATTTTAAGTGTCCTGGTTTGGGAAACCAGGGTCATCAATATAGGCTATTATTGAGGCAGAGGGAGTTTCTCCAGGAAAGAACTATGGAAGTTCTCTAAACAAGAAGGAGCATGATGAAAAGTATTTTTTAGGGAACTGAATTCAGGCTAGATGGTTAGTTGTAGGACCAGTGAAGAGGTGGGAGAGGGGAAAACATTTTGGAGATAGAGTAAACCAGATACTACCAATGTGATGGACAGAACCCAGCTGGAGGTGCCATCTTGAATTCCAGAGTGTGAAGAGCAGTCTCAAGTGCGTAGCCTTTTTTATCTGGGTTTCACCAATCAGCATGTCTCAGATGTCTTCTTGGTGATCCCGTTAGGCTTTAACAATTGCCTTAAAAATTCCCCAGCAAAAGCATTTTGGGAGTAGGGAGCAACTCCAGGTTGCACACAAGATGCTGAGCTAGGTCATTGGTTTACATGGCCATTTCCCTCCTGAGTCTAGGTATGCAGGTCTTGAGGGGTGGAGCTCAAGGCTACTTTTGCATTTTTGCCAGTGCTTCCAAATGTCCTGACTCCGGGCGGGGCGTGGGGGTGGGCGGTGGTAGAGGGAGGGACAAGTGGGCCAGGGTAGTACCCTTCCTTGACTTAGTGTTTGAAATTTGAAACACAGAAACTTAGTCTTTCTGTGCCATGTCTCACATACACAGAGGGAATACTGGTTGCAGTAACTTTGGAGAGAGTTAAAAGGTGATATTTTATATATTCGGGGATTATTGTTAAATTCGAAAGCAAGAGGAATGCAGTTCAGACTTCACAGATTTGGGAGGTAAATCTCCCCCACCCCCAGTGTTTGCATTTGGTTTGAGTGTCTTAATTACCTTTCCAGAACGTTGGTGAAATTAAGGTGGAAAAATTAATTCTGGCTTAGGTACTAATATATAACCCCTGTGTGTTTATTATGAAGCCTTCACCTTTAAGATTCTCGTTTGCAATCCTGGGCAACACAACCAGTTTTCTGTGTCATTAAATTTTTCCTGTAACACCAAAGGGCAGGAGGATGCTGGTCTCCACCTTTTCTTTCTCCAACGCAGGTTGAACGACCATCTGTGCCATAAGGTGGATGAGGCCGGGTGATCCTCTTGATTTGGTATTTGTGTCTTCACACAAGAATCTTTGCTGATTCCAATGCTCGATTCACTGAAATGCTCCCTGCTGTTCTCTGAATCGATGATGGATTAGTTGAGGTCTTTGTATTCATTATTGGCAAGGTTTTGAGACAGTCCGTTCAGTGCAGGAAGAATTCTGGCAGTGGTGTCCGAAGGCCAAGGCTCGGCAACCTGGAATAAGTCACCGTCCGAGTCTGTTTGTGTTGCTGTAAAGGAATACCTGAGGCTGAGTCATTTTTAAAGAAGAGAGGATTAGAGCTGGGCAAGTGCTGTGGGCTTAGCAGGGGCTACGGGGCAGTGGGAGTGCAGACTTAAAAAATGCAGACCCCCGGGGCACTACTCATTTCTCTAGCTCTGATCCACTATGGTATACCAGGGGTCTAATCAAGCCTGTGCCTGCCTCCCTCTTGAATAGCCCGGAGAATTCATCTAAACAGCCTTCATACGGCAGCTGCCTACTCCAGGTGGCCACATGGGAGTTGCAGATCAGTGTTGTCTCCTGGGACGCTGACACAGCAGCCAAGTTTATTGGTGTTGGGGCAGCCGCAGTTGGTGTGGGTGGTTCAGGGGCTGGCATTGGAATGGTGTTTGGCAGCCTGATCATTGGCTATGCCAGAAACCTGTCTCTCAAGCAGCAGCTCTTCTTCTGTGCCATTCTGGGCTTTGCCCTGTCTGAGGTCGTGGGACTCTTCTGTTCGATGGTTTCCTTCCTCATCCTCTTGGCCATGTGAGACTCTGTGGGGGTCACCTGTCTATCCCTGCTGCTGCGACTCCACACCATTCCTGGTGCTGGGAACATTTTACAACATTTCTCTAAAAGCTTTACAACATTTCTCTAAAAAAAAGAAAAAAAAATAGAGGTTTACTTGGCTCATGGTTGTGCCGGCTGTACACGAAGCATGATGTCAGTGTCTGCTCTTGGTGAGGGCTTCAGGAAGCTTCTACTCAGGATTGAAGGCAAAGAAAAACTGGCTTATCACATGGTGAGGTAGGGAGCAAGAGAGAGAGGGGAGGGAGGTGCCAGGCTCTTCTTAACAATCAGCTCTTGTGGGAAGTAACAGATCAACAACTCTCTCATTACCCCAGGATGGCAAGAGCTGCCCCCATGACACACTAGACCCCGTGTCCAACATTGGTGATCACATTTTTTTTTTTTTTTTATTGAGACAGAATCTCACTCTGTCACCCAGGCTGGAGTGCAGTGTTGCGATCTCCACTCACTGCAAGCTCCGCCTCCCAGGTTCACGCCATTCTCCTGCCTCAGCCTCCCGTGTAGCTGGGACTACAGGCACCCGTCACCATGCCCGGCTAATTTTTGTATTTTTAGTAGAGACGGGGTTTCACCGTGTTAGCTAGGATGGTCTCGATCTCCTGACCTTGTGATCCGCCTGTCTTGGCCTCCTAAAGTGCTGGGATTGGTGATCACATTTTAACATGAGATTTGGAGGGGACAAATATCTGAACTATATCAATGAGTTACTTTGTGCCTCAGTTTCCTCAGCGGTAAACTGGAGTCAAGAAGGATATGAAGAACCAACCTGTTAGGGTTGTTCTGAGGATGAATGAGATGGCCATTGTGAAAGGACTCTGGGCCATCTTAATGTGATGTTGTATTATTGGATGAACCATCTAAATTCGTGGCCGAATCTAGCCCATCTCCTGCTTTTGAATAGCCTGCAAGCTAAGAATCGTTTTTATATTTTAAAATGGTTGGGGAAAAAAAAATCAAAAGAATAACAATATTTCTTGACACATGAAAAGTCTATGAAATTCAAATTTCAATGTCCTTAAATAAAGTTTCGCTGGAACTCAGCCATGCTCCCTTGTTGGTGTATGCCACTTTTGTGCGATAACGGCAGAGTTGAATAGTTGCTCCCGAGACTGAATGGGCCTGTGAAGCTGAAGGCACTTATCTGGCCCCTTACAGGAAAAAATGTCAGCCCCTGATGTACAACAGTGGTTATTGTAGTGGTTATTGTTCATCTTGTAGCAAGATGAACCGGGTTCTACACAGAGATCTTTCCCTCTGATGGTGTCAAAGCTTGAGGAATGCTGAAGCTCTCAAATTTCTGAGGAAGAAATCAAAGCTAGTTTGTTTTTTTGTTAATCCATTCATTCATTCATCATTGTTTCACCAAATATCCTTTGAGTTCCTGCTGTGTGCCAGGCACTGTTGGGGTGGTGAGGAAAATGTAGTGACAAAGGAGAAAATGCCTGCCCTCCTGGAGCTTACAGTCTAGTGGAAAGAGTAAGATAATACACAAGTAAAAACTCCCGACCCATCTGAGGGTGATGGATGCTATGGCAGGGCAGGGGGAGAGAGTGGGGACTGTCAGGAAAGGCCGTTATTGAGAAGGCCATAGGTGATGTGAAGGAGATGGAGTGTGAGCCCTGAACCTACATGATGGGGCTGGGGCAGGGGGGAGACTGCTTAGGCAGAGGGAAAAGCAAGTTCAAAAGCCTTGAGGTGCAAGCATTGGAGACGGTCAAAGGAGAGCAGTGTGCACAGAACATTTTTATGTGTTTTTAAATTTCAGCATTGGCTACAGAGCTGTGGTAATCTGATATATGGTCCCGTTTAAAAAAACTATTTTATCTTCAGAACAAGAGGAAACATGAAGGGAGACCACGTAGTGCAGTGGATAAGAGAAGGAGTTTCAGGCAGATAAGAGGTGAAGCTCAACCTTGGCAGTATTGACATTTAGGGCTGAACGAAATCTTTGTTGCAGGATGCTGTCCTGTGCAATGGAGGCAGTTTAGTGGCATTCCTGTCCTTTACTTACTAGATACTTGTGATAACCAAAAATTTCTCCAAACAATGTCATGTGTCTCCTATGGGAAAAATTGGGGCACATGTTAGTTGGGAGAGTAGAGACCCTGACTCTTGTTTCTCTCCTGTTCACCTTTTCTTCAGCAGAGAGCATGGTGTCTGTTCATATCCTGGTAAGAAGTATATGATTTATGTGATTGACTGAGATCCTTGTGTTAAAATACAAGCTACTAAAATGGTTATCTTTGTAATTTTTTCATTGCATTTTTTTCTCTTACTAGTCGTCGTCCCTTGTGTGTGACTGCCTTTGACAGTTTCCAAATTGACCTGTGAAGCAACGAAGTGGACATCATTTCTTCCATCCACTTTCAGGCATGGTTGGAAGTGGAGGGCCTAAGGCTTAGAAAACATGCCTGAGCCCCCTGAGTCCATGCTTTTGGCCCATCTGAACTCCAGGAGGGGAGATATACAGATAAAAGAGTGAGGTGCTTTCATACTGTTCCTCTGAGGCTCCCTGGTAACATGCCATCCATTGAAAATTGGCCTCTTTGCCTGGGGGAGCCCCTAGGATGAGTTGATACGTAAGTCACCACTGGCCATGCTGAATGAAAGGATGCCTTGCTCTAAAGAGGAACGGAAGCTCAGGGCACCAAGTGGAAGGGGCGCATTAGGAGAGCCTAGCAGAAATGTGTTTTTGAATTTGTGTTCCCTGTTGGGCTCATTTGCATTGATTTCCTCCACTCTACCTTCTGTCCTGTGCCTAGGTTGATCATGGAGCAAAATGTTCCTGTTTGTTCTTCCTTCTAGAGTTACGAGTGGTAAAAAGACAGTAACTGATGTTTACTGGGCACTTCTTATGTGCTCTAAGCTCTCTTCATGCATTCTCTTTGCCCCCTTCCAAATCCTCTCCATCATGGCTGTTATTGCCACTTAAAGATGAAGGCAGAGCCTTGAGAGGTTTGGTAATGTTCCTAGGCTGAGTGGTTAAGTAACTAGGGGAAGCTGGAATTTGATCTCTGCAGCCTTTTTCGTCTGCAAAATCTTGGATGCACCATGAGAGATGCCCAAGAATTGTCCTGTGAAATTAAAACTGCACCCCAAAGCTCAGCCCCTGGGGGGATTCCTGGGCTCCTTCCTCAGAGCCTTTTATTGCATCCACGCTCGGATGAGTCTCTCGAAGCCAGTTTAATCCCGGTCTGTCTACACGAGGGAGCAGCAAGCTATTGACAGCCTCATTTTATGGTCATCAGTGCCCTCTTCCTTCTGAAGCTTGTCAATTTTAAGTCTGGAGAACCAGGGGGTGGTGTAGGGACCCCTGTTTGCAATCACCACTTATAGACCAGAGCTTCTCACACTTAGATGCGTGTGGAATTCCCTGGGGTTGGAGTTAAGCTGCAGGTTGTGATTCCATAGGCCTGGCCTGGGGTCTGATCCTGCATTTGTAACCAGCTCCCGGGTGATGATGTGGAGGCGGCTGTCCTCTGGCCACACTGAAGTGCCTAGTTCTAGACGCCATCACCCTCACCCTAGATGCCATCACCCTCATCCTATTTCAGAGGCTGTACCAAATTTTTAGAAGAGAAATTTTGCCTCAAAAGAGACCTGGGAACCTGGCTCCAGGTTCCATCACTGCGGGAGCGTGGAATCGGAGGGATAGAGGTGAATGACAAGGATGTGGTGTTCCTTAAGCTGACTCCTGATGAGCTTGGCGAAATGAAGCCAGACATTTTATAATTGGTCCCTTTTGTTTGTGTGGTGTCTAACACTTTTTGAATACCTACTGCGTGTCAGTGCCTTTTCCTGCTGAGGATCGTACTGGGTAACTTTGGATCTCAGGTCACTTTGGCAGTGAGAAGTTCCCTCCTCTGAGTCAAGACCACCTTTGAGCCCAGAAATGGTAGCTCATGCCTGTAATCCCAGCACTTTAGGAAGCTGAAGTGGGAGGCTCACTTGAGCCCAGGAGTTCAAGATCAGCCTAGGCAACATAGTGAAACCCTGACTCAGCAAAAAATAAGAAAAATTAGCCAGGCGTGGTGGCACATGCCCATATTCCCTGCTACATGGGAGGCTGAGGTGGGAGGATCACTTGAGCACAGGAGTTCAAGACTGCAGTGAGCCGTGATTGTGCCACTGCATTTCAGCCTGGGTGAGAGAGCGAGACCCTGTTTCAAAAAAAATAAAAATAAGGACCACTTTTGAGTCAGCAAGTATGACAGGAGCACGTGAGTAGGAGGGAAGATTCAGATAATACACATGTTGTCATGCTATATTTCCTTCACTAATTATATGGGCTCAGTAAGGGATATTCAGAGGTTGTCAGTTGCCTTTGTGCTAGATTCAGTTGGGCTCTGATAGAGACTTAGGCAAATATAATGTCTGTGCACCGTGTTCCGGGAAGCACTTAGAAGGATCCCGGGCAGATTCACTGGCATAGTTAACACACCCTGGACTTTCCCTCGCCCTGCATATGGTGGCTTATGAGAAGAAAGCGAAGACTAGAAAATCATTTGTGTGTCACTTTGCAGGAAAAACACTTCAGGTAATGAGACAGGATTGGAGTGGAAAGGTGATTATCACCAACCCTTCATTCATTTTCTACAAAATAGTCAACATGCAGTCTCCCAAGCTGCATAATAAATGTAGCATCCTTCAGCTGGGGATATGGGAGGGTTTATTTCTTATCTGTGATCCAGTATTAATTTGCCTTAAACAAAAGAAGCAATTTACTGTGTAATTCTGAGGTTTATGGTGTTTCTACTAAGTCCTTTCATCTTTGAAAGATGGTGTTATGCATTTTAATAGAAACTATTGTTTTCTTAAAATCTTTTCTCTTCTTTCTTTTCTTTTTTATTTTTTTAACTCTTTCTTCTCTTCAATCAGATTATAGAGTTGGAGCAAATGTCATGATGAGCTTTGAGGCGCAGACCTGGTCTCTTGAGGTGTGTGTGTGTGTGTGTGTGTGTGTATATGTGTATCTATTTCTTTCTTCATAATAGTCCCAACCCTAAACAGGGGTATGGCACAATACTTCTTATGAACAAAAGTGCTACTTGTCTACAAGGGGGCTTGAGCCTACACTAATTGTATTTGATTAGGATTTTTGTGCTGTCTGTATGACGTTTAACCACACTGTCAATTATAGACTTCCTTTAAGGAATTTCCAGGAAACCCCCTTACCATAAGAGTTTAAATTAATGTTTTGCTAGTTTAATGACAGCAGTTGGGAAAGGAAGCACCTTTCAGACCATTAGCTAAAGCCAACTTCCTTTAAACTTAGAAGAGGGCACAGCGTGATAGATGGAGATCTGCCCCCGTGCGTCATCATAAATGCCTCGAGGCGGCCACAGGATGGATTTTGACCTCAGTGGGGAGAGGTTTGGTTAGAGGGTTGGGTAGAACCCCCTAACCTGTAGAAGAATCTAGAAAAGTGAGATGAACGCCTTTCTCTTAAGGCTGTCACTTACCCAATTCCACCTCCCTGCCTCCCAGTGAAGTGACTCCGGGGAGCCAGTTATTATGGCCCTACTTGATGGATAATTACTGGTTGAGGCTTGATTTGACACCAGCATTTTGCATGATAGCCTGTTAGATTTGCTTGGCTCAAAAATTGATATTTTCATTCCTCTAAGGCTGCAGGATGGAAACATGGTTGAGTGGGTTTTGCCAAGATAGGATGATTTCTTGTGCTGTGGCAGGACCAGGGCAGCTGTTCTGAGAACTGTTTCGGTAAAGCCTTCACAGTTGGTTTTGTTGAAGGCTTTTCTGCAGGTGCAGAGTTGGTTCCTAAAGGACAGTAGTCTGGTTTTCCTAGGAAACTACTTATGGAGAGTGCATGTGTTTAATTTAGGAGGCACAGCTGTGCAAGGAACTGGGACTCCATCAGGGAACGGGGTGCAGGAGCCCTGTGTTCCTTATGTCTCAGCTTCATTCCTAGTTGCTGGCGTCAGAACTGATCAAAGGTGTCTGTTGTCTTTCTGCACACCCATGCTACAGGCAGTAAGGGATGAGGTCGCAAAACTAGTTCACTGCTTATGAGCTGGGAGGCTTCAGGAAAGTCTCTGAACTAGTGAGCATTAGTTTCTGCATCTGTCCAATGGGCCCAATGGCACCTGCTCTGCTCATCTCTCAGGATCTTACATGCCACACAAGCTAATGGAGAAGTAAATGCTTTATAAGCCTAAAGGAATGGGCGTGGGTACATTCAGTGAGAGGCAGTAGGATGAATCCTTAGTGATTAGTTTGCCCAGTAGGAGCAGCAGTTGTTAGTGTAAGAAGGGTGGGTTAGTACATGGGTAGTGGTCAGGAGGAGCACCACTGCTGCTGCTACTTAGCCACTTGTGTAACCCTTTTAAAAAAAAAACAACAAAAAACCCAAACCTCTTAGTCTACTATAGGATAGGTTGTTCCAGCATCTGAAATTCCAAAGTACTTGTTGAAGGGGATTCTTAGGATGGCATAATTTTGTTCACTCATAGGATCTTTTTCCTGGGGCATGATCCTAGCCATGTTCAGGATAATCCCTGCACATCAAGCTAGTGCAGTGAAGTGTTCTGTGGCTGGAACTAAATCTGTCCCAGGCTCACAGCATGGGAGGGGGGGTGGCAGGGGTTTTTGAATTCCCTTGAGGGCACTTGGCCTTTGCTCGTATCTGCTCAGGAAGTCAGACAGTCTGCAGCCGGTGGCGTGTGCAGCTACACCTTCTGTTCTCTGGCCCTGGAGGCTTGTGGTCCTTTTGTTTTAAAGTCGACTGCCTGATGTTCCTTTGGAATATGTGAGTCCAGTGGGAAAGAATAGAACATATTCTGAATCTTAATGGTGGATTTAAAAAATCTATTTAGGGAATCTGAGCATCACTTAATTAGACATGTCTTTATTTCCCCAGCTGCCCTAATTAAATAGTAATCATAATAAGGATAAGGATAATAGCTAATCTCAGTGTCCTGTCTCCCAGTGAAGTTGCTCAATACATATTTGTAGATGAATGACTTGGAGATCCAAAGGAAGGTTTGGAGATTTGCCATTGTATTCAAGTCTACCCTGGTGGGACCTTGAAGGTGAACATTCTTCTTCTCTGGGTCTCCACCTTTTCCCTTCCCATATAACTATTTTCTCCTTATCTGCGTGCTTTTCTGCAATGCATATCTGCAACAGGTGAGCCTGGGTGAATATGATTACACGCAGTTGGTTTTTCTGCCTTCTTTATGGTCTGCATGTTGGGATTCAGTCTCCCTGCAGACTTTGTCTGGTCAGCCTGGTTGTGACCGTGGATCTTGGTTTCGTATATTGTCAGAGTTGGCAAGGAGTTCAAAGATGATCTCGTTTTACTTCTTTATTTTATAAACTCGGGCCCAAAGTGAAATGACTTGCCCAAGAATACACTGAGTGAGTGAGGTGGTCATAGAGAGCTAGCTCTCCTGATGCTTAGCTCTGACCTAATTCCGGGAAGGTGACTGCATCTGGCTTCTGCCCCGAAACATCCTGGGAAGAAATGGTATCCTGCTGAGAGAATGAGGGCTGGATGGAGGTGTCCTGCATAAGGGTGTCAAAGTACTTCACTGTCCTCTGGGGATCCCACAGTGATTCTTTGATTCTATGCCTGCTGAGGGAAAGTTGATTTGAGTCTACTCCACTGTTTGATTGAAATGGGCCTCTTCTGTCCCCAGCCTGGTGAGTCGTATCTTGTTTCCCTGCCAGTGGGCATTTTCTGCCTTTATCCCCACTCATGTCTGCTGAATGGGTCACCCAGGCTGGAGCAGGCTGAACTACAGGCTAATGACATTGTTTGGCCTAGTTCCTGCTTGGTGGTGAAATCTCAGACAGGATCTTATCACCCTCTCTGTGCCCAGAAAATTAGACTCTCCTGGAGCTTATAAAATTGGGGTGTCTGTTTCCACTAGCATTTCTTTCCCAGTTATATTAATCAATAATGTGAAATTAAATCAAGATATTCCTTATGCCGGCACCAGCTTCTCCAATACATTTATCTCTGTATTTTAGTATTTCCTTTGGCTCTTTCTCTCAGAAGGAGATTTTTCCATGCAGTTTAGGAGCACAGAGCGAACTTCCTGGGAAAGCCTAGAAATTCAAACATCCTTAGCTGCATAAACTTGGGAAAATCAGTATAATCTCACTGTGCCGTGTTGTTTTTTAATCTGTAAAATGGGCATCCGTGTGCCACCCTTGCAGATGTTGTAAGGACTAGAGGAGATTGTATGGCGCGTAGGAAATACCTCACTTCGTGTTTGGCACTTAGTGGGTCTACATGTGGAGGTCCGAGCTTTTACGACAGCCTTTTGCCTGATGTAGATGTATTTACGTGTATTGGTGTAGGATTCTCAGGCAGGCTGACCATCAGAATTACCTGGTGTACTTTAAAATAATCCCAGCATGAGCATCAGATACCTGGGTGCCCCTAGACCACCTGGGTGCCCCTAGAATCTCCGGAGCCGGGCCCTATGTTCCATCATTTTATTTTCTTTTTCTATTTTTTTTTTTCAATATTTTTGTAGACTTGGTTGGGGGGGAAGTGGTCTCGCTATGTTGCCTGGGCTGATCTTGAACTCCTGGCCTCAGGCAGTCCTCCTGACTCAGCCTCCCAAAGTGCTGGGATTACAGATGTGAACCACTGCACCTGGCCCTATTGTATCATTTTGAAAGGCTCCCTCTGTACTGTTTTGGATCCTTAGCCACATTTGGGGACGTCTGTAGAATGGGTTTTATTTTTTCTCATCATCCTTGATAAAGGCAAAATGGTGGTGTGGTATAGAGACTTGAGGATTTCAGTCTGATCATTTTTTCATGCTTGATTTGGGCTCACATCAAGTTTGTTGGGATCGGTGGGGTAGGAAAGGGGGACAATTAAAAAATAATAGTCCAATAAGAGAAGCTGTGATGTTTGACTAATTAGAAATGGAGAATTTGCTTCTTAAAAAGGCACTCTTCATAGTACTAAAGACAACCAGATTATATCTGTTCAGGCCACCATAGGGTTTGCCTTCAGATGCAGAAACTTATCTCTGAGATGGCTTTAAGATGGAGTGGTGAGAGTCCACATTCAGTTTCCTATCGGTTTCCAGATGTGTGGGTGGGGTTTCTCATCTCTGTCTCTGTCCCTCCTCCTCTGGCTGGCTTAATACTGGGAGAATTCTTATCGCTTCCTGGAGGACCCACATGCTTTGGAGTGAGGGAAGCCAACTCGAATTCTGGCTCCAATCCTTAAATCCCATCTGGAAGCATCACATAGATGGGATCTGTTCCCAGCTTGGAATCTACCTGGGTATAACCTGGCACTCAACCTGCGGCCTCATATGTTTTTGTTGAGCAAAGAGAAGTATATCAGAGAAGGGTGAAAAAAACTCCAAATCAGGAAACCTGTCCATTTCCACTTCCTGGTTCTGTGACCTTCAGCAAGTCATTGAACCTTAGAGAGTGAGCCTCGGTTCCCTTATTTGTGAAATGGAGTGTTCACATTCCTTTCCTTAGCTTTCTCAAGTGAAATACTATTTTATGTAAAAATGCTTTTGTAAAACCACAGAGCAGTCTCACCCTTACTGTAAAAGGAATATTTTGTTGCTTGTTGGAACACTGGCATTTACTCAGCATTTTTGCTGGTTGTTTACCTGTTATCCCTCTCTGTGTTAAACATGGAAAATTATTTGTTTATAAGTTTTCTTTCTGCTTTTTAGTCTTCTGGGAACTCTGAAGTGCCTAGGCACTTTGAAGAAGAGTTTTCTGGAATTTCACGTGGGTTTCACCTCTCCCTAACCACAAAGCCTGTCTTTAGAAGTCCCTATCTCCCAGTGTTTGCTGGGGTGAAAGACAGAAGCTCTGATCGACAACCTCAAAGCTGCAGTGTTCAGGAAAGCCAGATATTTTTGTTTTCTTTCTTTGCCTCTCAATTGGAGTCATACCATGCTGCAGCAAGGCTTGTTTTATGGATTAGTTACTGACCCAAAGTATTTTTCTTGTGAATAAATGTTGCTTCCCACCACAGTGACTTGAGAATAGGAAGGACACATGGAGAGGATTATAAATAGGTTTTGGTGCCAACAGATAGGGCAGCCTTCCAGAAAAATTATTTGCATTCACCATGTGTTTGTTAAATGGGCAATTGTGGAGTATACAGTTGCTAGCGTTTGTCTGCCTGTCCTTGGGAAGGCAACAGTTCAGTAGTGGCCTGCATTTGACCCTTAAAGAGCTAGTGGGCTTTGCAGCTAGTTCATTCATTTATCCTAATCTAGGATGGACTGTTTAAAAATACATATCCAGCCAGAAAACAGACATAGACACTTATCGGGAATGAGTTCTTGACAGAATTTCAGTATTTAACCATTGGTATAAGCATCCTTCCATCCATCCATTCAATTACTTGTCCATCTTACCATCCATTTTCCATCCTTCCTTCCATTCATCCATCCACTCACCTACCCTTCTACCCATCCACTCATCCATCCATCCATCCATCCATCCATCCATCCATCCATCTATCCATCCATCCATCCATCCTCCATTTTGGTGAATGGCTATCAAGCACCTAGTAGGTGCCAGTTCTGTCCTGGGTTTTGGGGATAAAAAGTCAAATAAGACAGGATCTCTGACCTCAAGGAACCTACAGTCTGGGTACAGGGTGTTTTCCTAAATTTTAAGTCAAATTCTTCCTTGACACATACCTATTTTTATTTTGTTTTGGTTCTCATCTCTGTGAACAGAGCAAAGCATGCAACCATTGTTACACTTTGATTTGTTTTTATAAACCCAAGTTCTAGAGTTGGATTTCATGGTTTGCATAACTCGGCATAGTGTAAGTGCATGTATTATTAAACAGAAAAAGAGGGAAGAAACGACAATCCAGAAAAAAGATAAAATCTTATGACTGTAATTTATTAAGTAAGGTATCCAATGAAATGCTTTCCTTTTTTCTTTTCTTTTTCTTTCTTTTCTTTTCTTTCTTTCTTTTTTTTTTTTTTTTAAGAGACAGTCTCAGTTACGCAGGCTCGAATGCAGTGTCATGATCATAGTTCACTGTATGTAGCCTTCAACTCCTGGGTTCAAGTGATCCTCGGACTTGTGGCCTCAAGCGATCCTCCTGCCTCAGCCTCCCAAAGTGCTGGGATTACAAGCATGAACCACTGTTCCTAATTCTTAAGAGATATTTTTAAACCTTACAGTGTATACTCTTCAGAATCACTTTTTGAACCTTAAGTAAGTTTAAATGGCAAACACTTTCTAAATAAATTTTCTGAAAGTCCAGTTGGGAAGCAGAGGATTCCATCATCTTTTGAATTAGCATGAGGACAGACCATTAAAATTCATGATTAAGAGCATGGGATTTAGGTCTGACAAACTTGGGTTTGGATTTCCATTTTTCTGTTCTCTACCTGTGTGACTTGGGACAAATTACTTAATCTCCCTGAGCCTCAGCTTTCCTCTTTATAAAATGGGAATAACAACAGTATTTACCTGAGAGAATTACTATTAGAATGAAGTGAGAGTAAAGATTTGCAAAGTACTCAACAAAGGCCTGGGATGTAGTAAGTGCTGTTTTGATTATTATTAGGGGCAAAGAGATTAGATAGTTAACAAAAAAAGGAAAACCAAATATTGGCCATTGGAGGGTTTCTGTGGAAATAAGATATGTGATGCCTTTTGATATTACACAACTAACAGTCTCCTGAGAAATCGTAAGGTTTCTCACATAGCCCTTATTTGCATCTTTGCTGTGATGCTGATTTTTACCAAGCTGTTTTTTGCAGTTCAAGGGTTGGTGGGAAACGTTTGTGTGTGTAGGGGGGCGGTGGGAGGAGAAAGAGTGTCGAGCCTATAAACAGTTATTCAGATTTTCAGCTAATTTTAGCACGAATTAGATTTTAGGTTTTTAGCACGTCTTTTCGGCAGGCCACCCCACTTAGGAGAAAATCCAATTCTGAAATTAATTTCAACAAATCAGAAAGGCAAATTGGTCGTTGTATCTGACTTATTATTATTATTTTTTAAAGGGTTGACCAATGAGTTGACTTTTATGTAACACTTGAGGCAAAGAGTTCAGTGTCATGGGAATTATTTTCACAAATGGATCATTTTCTTAAAAAAAAAAAAAAAGAAGAAGAAAAGAAGGGAGAATTTCTCTTGGTGTTTTTGTTCCATGGAAGGTAGTTCTACATACTGTTTATGGAGGCCTTGATCCTTTTTAAACTTAAGGAGCCCAGTTGGCCTCTATTGCAATAAATTGAGCTCCATATAGGGGCTGAGGGACATTTAATTTATGTGCCTGACTCTTTTCCCCAGTTCAGCCGGCTACTTCCTGGGATGGTGTTCTTGATTGATGGCCCTTCTGGCATGTTGTGCTGCTGGGATGTCTTTTGAAGTTTCTCCTCCAGGCCTGAGGTTTGCCCCTGTGAGGTGTTAATGGGCTTCCTGCTGGGGCTTTATTTGTGAGGGGTGCTTGTTAGAGGGGGCTTGATGGGCCAGTGGGGGCACCAGAGCGCCAGTTCTTCCACTCTGAAGAGTTGACTCTCAGGCCTTGGACTCGTGTTCTCAACCCACTGCAAGTCTTGTTTTTATTTCTGCTCCTCAGGTAGAAATGTTTAGCTTCTGGGGGTTCTGAGAACCCTGGCAAGTTTTGGGAGTGTGTGATCAGGCCCAGCCAGGGAAGGGTTGTTCTGAGAACCCACACAGACAAGTGGACTCCTCCCCGCAGGGGATGGCAGGGATTTGCAGTGAATAACAAGGGGTTGAGTCTTGAGCAAGATGGCCCAACCCCAGCAAGATATACCTTGTCCTCTTTTCTCCCGGGTTGGCGAGGCCTCCATGTTCTCCTTCCTGGGACCTCAGCGGCCCGACTGCCTCTAGTCTCCCCTCCCAAATTCCATTCTCCTCAGCACCACATGGCATTTTTTCTAAAATGGCTCTCCTCCCACCAGTCCTTCCGAGGTGTAACGGGTTGAATTGTGTCTCACCACAAATTCCTAACCCCCGATGCCTCAGAATGTGACTTTATTCAGAGTTATATAGGGCCTTTAAAAAGGTGATTAAGGTAAAATGGGGTCATTAGGGTGGACGCTAATCCAGTCTGACTGATGGGCACAGCAAGAAGGTGGCCGTCTGCGAGCCAAGGAGAGAGGCCTTAGGAGAAACCAGACCTGACCTGCCGACACCTTATCTTCCAGCCTCCGGAACTGTGAGAAAATAACTTTGTTGTTTAGGCCACCCAGTCTGTGGTACTTTATTATGGCAGCCTGAGTGGATTAATATGCATGGCTACCTTGACCGATGGGGTACATTTCCAGCCTCATGGAATGTCACAGGAGGTCTTTTGTCTCTGGCTGCTGTCTGCCTTTCTGACCTTGGGCAGAGATCTCTTCTCTTGCCTGAGAAACTACAGATCCTTTATGACTCAGTTCTAGGCTACCTGCTCTGTGAGGCCCTCTGAGACCATCCTTCTCTCTCTCTCTCTCTCTTCCCTCCCCGCAGACGTGGGCCTTCTGTATACTTCTGAGAACCTTGAGGGTAGAGATAGCACCTAGCTCTGAGCCTGTTAGTTCATCCGTGTTTATTGAATTAGTTAAGACTTACCCTTTGTTGTTTTGTTTCCTTAGGAAGCTACCCACCACCCCCAACTTAGTGCTCTATTAGAGAAGATGATGTATTAGTCTGTTTTCACACTGCTGTAAAGAACTACCTGAGACTGAGTAATTTATAAAGAAAAGAAGTTTAATTGACTCACAGTTCTACATGGCTGGGGAGGACTCAGGAAAGTTACAATCATGGTGGAAGATGAAAGGGAAGCAAGGCACGTCTTACATGGCAGCAAGAGAGAGAGTAAGGGAGGAAGTACCACACTTTACAACCATCAGATCTCATAGACCTCACTCATTATCACGAGAACAGTATGGGAGAAACCACCCCCATGATCCAGTGCCCTCCCACCAGGTTCCTCCCTTGACACGTGGGGATTACAAGTGGAGATGAGATTTGGGTGGGGACACAGATCCAAACCATATCAGATGATAAACCTTGATTTTCCACAGGGTGTTAGTAGCTTCACACAGGTATGTCCCAGATGATGATGGTTATGTCCGTGATAACGCTAGTAATTTTAGCTATATTTACTGAGCACGTTCTGTACACCAAACAAGCATGTGCCCCACCTAACCGTCACAACACCCTTTCAGGTAAGTGTATCTTCAAGTAAACTTGAGCCAGCTTCATCTGGGAGATGGCATAGCCCAGCTGTGAGCAAGAAGATTCAAAAGCTAAAGGCTTCTTTGCCTCCAGATCATTTCTGGCAGGCCTTGACAGAAATGGTGTGCTGTACCCATTAACTCGTCGTTTACATTAGGTATATCTCCTAATGCTATCCCTCTCCCTTTCCCCCTCCCCACAATAGGCCCCGGTGTATGATGTTCCCATTCCTGTGTCCAAGTGATCTCGTTGTTCAATTCCCACCTATGAGTGAGAACATGTGGTGTTTGGTTTTCTGTTCTTGTGATAGTTTGCTGAGAATGATGGTTTCCAGCTGCATCCATGTCCCTACAAAGGACACGAACTCATCCTTTTTTATGTTGGCATAGTATTCCATGGTGTATATGTGCCACATTTTCTTAATCCAGTCTGTCACTGATGGACATTCGGGTTGATTCCAAGTCTTTGCTATTGTGAATAGTACTGCAATAAACATACGTGTGCATGTGTCTTTATAGCAGCACACATAGTAACATTTCAATGAAACTGGCGAGAAAATGAAACCTCCTTTAATTCACCTCCTTTAATTCACTCTTCATTTGCAAATGTAGGAAGAAATTGTTCGGCGACAACTGTGTTCAGTAGAACCATCATGAGTTCACTAGGCCCCCCTGCAACTTGGGGACCGGGTGGCCAGTGCTGTTCTTCCACCTGCCACTATTTCGATGTGGAAAAAGAGACCTGGAGGAGTTTTCCAAGATGTTGTCAGGTTATAAGAAGAGCTAATGAGTGCACTAGACTGTGCTGTTTTTCCTTTGGTGTTCAGATAGAGAGAATTTTAAATTCCCTTTTTGCTCTAGGTGCTATCAAGACTTTCAGTTATTTTTGATTTTAAAACCCTGGAAAAGAAGAGGGATGACCTGGCCATTTTCGATCCAATGCACTTGACAGTATTTCCTTGTGCTGCTATGTCCCCAGGACTGACTTTGCAATTCTTTCTGAGTTGTGCCATACCACTGAATCCACTGAGGGCAGCCTTACCTTTTGAAAGGGAGGTGAGAAGAATAAAGAAATGTAGAGATTCAATGAACACACTGCTTGGCAAGTAGGACCTCAGTCTAGTGTAGAGAGAGCTGGCTGCCATCAAGAAATAGGTGTGTCCACAGCTTTCTCATTTTACCTTAGTGCTCAGGCAGACCCTGTGAAGGAAATGCAATTTAAATAGAGAGGTGGAAAATCTCTACCTGAACTTCCCTGAGGCTGGGGAAGGAAATGAGGGCAAATTGAGCACCTGGAGACCAGAGTAACTAAGGGGTTGTGCCTACTTACTCTTTGCTGGTGAGATTGTTAGGTCTGGCATACATTTTTTGGTCGTTATTAGATTCCTTCCTTGGTTTAGGTCAACTTGTTATGTGACAGGGAGACATTGTATTCTAACCTCTGGAATCTGGCTGCCTTTTTCCATCCCTGGCCCTGCCACTTATTTTGAGAGCTCAGACAAGTGACTTGACTCTCTTGGTTCTTTTACAGGGCTGTGTGTGGATTAAATAAGATCATGCATGTAAAACATGTAGCCCAGTACTTGTTTTATGAATTCAGCTGCTTTGACAGAGAGACCCCAAATAATGGTGACTTTAAAAAGATGCAAATTGATATCTCCATGATGCATGGTCAGAGTAGATGGCCTAGGACCGGTTCTGCAGGTTTCACAATGATCAGAGACCCAGCCTCCTATAGCTTGTTGCTTTGCCATCTTCAATATATGCCTTCCATCTCCTAGTCCAAGGTGGCTGCTTCAGTTCCTGCCATCATTTCTGCATTCCAGCCAATAAGGGAAAAGGGGATATGGAAGGCATGCCTCTTTCCCTTAACAACATGGCCGAAAAGTTACTCACAGCACTGTCTCGTCTCATGGGCCAAAGCTGAATCATGTGATCACATTATTCACAAGTGATGTGGGGAAATTTTAGTCTTTAGCTGGATGTCCAGCTAAAAAGCATGATTACAGGCCGGGTGCAGTGGCTCATGCCTGTAATCCCAACACTTTGAGAGGCTGAGGTGGGTGGATCACTTGAAGACAGGAGTTTGAGACCAGCCTGGCCAACGTAGTGAAACCTCATCTCTACTGAAAATACAAAAAATTAGCTGGGCATTGTGGCACACGCCTGTAATCCCAGCCAATTGGGAGACTGAGGCACAAGAATCTCTTGAACCCGGGAGGTGGAGGTTGCTGTTAGCTGAGATTGCACCATTATACTTGAGCCTGGGAGACAGAGCGAGACTTTGTCTCAAAGCAATATTACTGTATAAGAAAGAGAGGTGGGATATTGGGGACAACTTGCAGTATCTAAGAGTTAAATGCTCAATAAATGTTAGTTATCACTACCACCACCACCACCATCATAATCATCATGACCATCATCATTTCTGGTCTTAGCCTATAGATTCCTCCACATCCTCACTTCTTATTTGGTCCCCTTATTCTCCATTTTAGCCCATGTTAGCTTGTGCTTTGTTCTATTGCATGATTTGCCTCTGTCCCTGTCTTGAGACCTTTTTATACCCAGAGGTTGGCAATGTAACTAGAGTCCTACAATAAGCTCCTGTTTGGTGGAAATGGATCTTAAAGCTGGTGAGGACATTGACAGTTTAGGGAGACTAGAGCATAAAGTCTTAGTAATCCACTTGGCAGCTTCATTGAAATACTACAGGAAAAGGTGACGGAAGGAAGAAAAAAGTCTAGCTATCTTGAAATGTAGGTTAAGCACTTGCTTCATTTTGTTGTATTCTTTCCACTCACTTTTGTGAACTTCCACTGAAGATGCCTTGAATCTCCGTGGAATTCTTCTTAAAGCTACAGTCTGGATATCCAGCCTCCTGATTCACCTTTGGGGTTTCCAAAATATGGTAAGTTCAAAATCTGTGGCCTTATGAAGGTGGTGGGAGCCAAGTTTCTTTTGGCTTAGAAGCACTTTGAGTATATAAATGGATTCATGCTGTAGACCCTGATTCATGATTTAGATGTTTCACAAGAGCTTTTCGGGATAGAGGTGGTTCATTGAAATTTCACGTGGATTTAAGGCTCATTAAGGTGTTGGGGAAGCCGGATGCCACTCTCTTGGTATAAATCCCAGTGAGGCTAATTTCGTGGAGCTGCAGCCAGCTTTCATGTTTTCCGTCAGCAACACTTACCTTCATCTCTTCCCTTCTCCTTTCTAAAATACTGTATCAGAAAGTGACATTTTCCTCCTAGGAGAAGAATCACTCAAAGACGATGGCCTTCCTTCTTTCTACCATGGTATTTGTCTTTAAAGATTAGGTGATGTGGTGGGTTGGCATGGTGGCTCATGCCTGTAATCCCAACACTTTGGGAGGCTGAGGTGGTAGGGTCACCTGAGGCCAGGAGTTTGAGACCAGCCTGGGCAACCTAGTGGGACCTTGTCTTTACAAAAAATTAAAAAATTAGCCGGGCATTGTGGTCCATGTCTGTATTCCCAGGTACTGAGAGGCAAGAGGATTGCTTGAGCCCAGGAGTTTGAGGCAGCAGTGAGCTATGATTGTGGCAAGAGAGGGAAATCCTGTGTCCAAAAAAAAGAAGACAGAGGAAAAAAAAAAGTTTAAGTGATATGGAGACAAAGGATGGGAAAATCCTACAAAGAAAGATTGAAGTCATTGTTGATTTATTTTTTTCTTTCCCTCATTCTTTCTTCTTTTCAGTCCCTGTGGATGCTCCCTGAGATCTGTCTTGGGAATTCCTCTCATTCATTTCTTCCCTTCTGTTACTGTTCTAATTCAGGCCTGTAGTATCCCTTGCTAGGACTAGTGTAGTAGTCTTCTGGTTTTCTTGCCCCCTGCCTCTTCTCCATCCTGTGCATGTTCTCCCAGCACTGACCTGGCCCAGTCACTCTGTTACACATAGTACCTTCTTCCCAATACTGTCAATGGCATGGAGTCAGCCTTCTTTGGCATGGGATCCAAGACCAGACCATGACTATGGTTGTTTGCTAACAGTCAGAATATGTGGCATCTTGATAGGCATTGTTTGTAACTCTTTTTTACAGTGAAGGAAATGGAGGCTAGAGAGATTAAGTCACTTGCCCAGTGGCTCCTGTTAAAAAGCGATGAAACCAGGATTGGGCTCTGGGCAGCTGTGCTCCAAAACTGGTGCTCTTAATCCCCACATCATGTGTTGGTCTCATCTCTGTCTGTCCTCTTCTCCCACCACCTCTTTCCCTCACACCCGGGCTTCCAGCCCCATGAATCGGCTTTCATGTCCCTGTCTTGTTGCCATCAACAGCATGACTTGAAGTTGCCCATGTCGTGGTGTCTGAACCTTCATGTTTGCTGTCCTCTCTGCCTAGAGTGCCTTCCCTCTCCCTTTTGACTGGCAAAGTTTCACTCCAAGGTCTAGTTCACAGCACCCTCATGATGATTCCCACTCCCACCCCCATTATAAAAATGAGCCGAAGATGGCCACTGTGTATTGGTTCCTAGGTTGTTTCTTCACAACAAACTGTACCTAACAGTCTCAAAAATCTGTAGGTTCCAAACTCAATTTTTAAAATGTTTATGAGTTTATTACAAAGAATACCAAGGAACAGTCTGATGCAGAGGTACACAGGGCAAGGTGGGGGAGGGGTGCAGAGCGTCCATGCCTTCTCCAGGCGTGCCACCCTCCCACCACTTGTGTGTTCACCAGCCCAGAAGCTCTCCACACCCCTTCCCAAGCTCAAATTTTTACACATCCATTTGTTTTAAAACTAGCCAAAACAAGCAGATTTCTAGCCATTCAGGGCCTGCCTACTTTGCATACCCCACAGAACCGTACCCACCATGTGCCAGCCATTGATAAGACAGAGCCTTATGGTTATAAGATGTAAGACTGCTCACTGACCCAACGATCCTACAATGCTCCTGAGCTATATCATCCCCTACAATTCCCCTCCCCACCCCAGACAGTGGCCCCCACACCCACCATAACCCTTTGGATGGTCCCCTGCTATAAGGGACTTCCGTCTCATGCAATCCTGTTTAAGTACTGTTGTGTGTTACTGCCAAATCTTTTTTCTTTTTATTTCTTTTTAGAGATGGGTTCTCACGATGTTGCCCAGGCTGGTCTTGAACTCCTGGACTCAAGCAAACCTCCTACCTCAGCCTCCTGAGTAGCTGGGGCTACAGGCATGCACAACCATGCCTTGCTTCCAAATCTGTTTTCTTGATCAGCTCCCAATTACTCAAACCCCTATACCCTCAGCAGATTCCATCGCTCTGTTTTATAAATTTCCATGGTATTTTGAACGTGCCTCCATGACAGCACTCATCACATCATGCCATAGTTGGTTGTATACTGGATTGTCATCCCTTTGGATTCCTGACCAAGACTTGAGGAAGCCAAGGAGTCCTGGGTTGGGAAGAATAGGAAGAAGTGTAATGAACTTGTAAACATGATCAGGTGTTCCCAGCGTCATGGACTCCTTTGTTGTTTTGTACTTGGCCATAATTTATCTTGGTTGCTGGCATCAAGTCTGAAAACACTGGCATTTTGTGAAGCACCTGGGGAAGAACTTGTAAGTTTAATTTCTTCTGAGCCTGAAAATGTGACCAGGTGAAATGTATGAGGTAGGGATGATTACTAAAATGGAGACTTTTCAAGGCTTATTTTGATGGTTCTTTTGTTTCCTGCCACTCCCTCCTTAACCTGGACTTGACAACTAAAAAAATGAATAAATAAATCAATAAATAAATGAGTGGAAGGATTCTTCGCATGAAAATGATTCTGCTCAGCACATTTTCTTCCAGATTGTGCTCCCAGAAGACACTTGGGTTCTTAGATGGTTCATGGATCATTATCACTTGTCAGGGACAGTGGAAACATAGGAGCTGGTTGCAAGTGCCAATCAATAAGCAATGAAAAGAAGGCACTCTGAAATGGCCTCAGCCAATGGATGCTCAGACAGAGACAGACACAGGCAGCTTTTCTGGAATAAGTCTTTTTGGCTGTAGCTCACATTCTGTTACATAAATTTCCATTGGATTGGGCTGAGGCTGGGAAATTGAAGGCATTTCTTTAGAATGAAACTAAAATTTACCCCCATCCCCAAATCCTTTTAATGAAATTAAAGTTACTTATAAGGAAAGAAAGATCTTGGGTTAGTAGAGATGCATTTTAATAGAGAAAGGGAAAACTAAAATGTGGGTTTCTTAAGCCTTTGGCAAGATTCATATTGAAATAACTGAGTTCTTTTTTTCCTTCAACATTGTCAGTGTAATAGTGATATAAAGTTTTATGGATAAATAAATGTATTTAGCAAAATGACATATTTCAGTGATAAATTTGGTTTCTTAGTTCAGAATATTGCTTTGACTAAGGAAGGAGAGTGACAGAATGAATATCAAAGACTCTATCCCTCATTTCCGTTTTCTTTGACAGTGTATATATGGGCCACAAATGAAGACCTTGATCCTGAAACCGTCTGTGGTTTCTCTAGCAATTCTCATGACTTAGCCTCTTCCTCCTTCTTCCCTCAGAACCGGGGAAATAGGGCAAGGACAATTTCCCAGCAATATTCTTCCAAGTTGTGGCTAGTCACTTGCTGTTCACGGTTCCCATTTAGTGATTTCCATTTCACTGAACTTTTTGCTTAGTGACTTTTGAATTCATTCTTATCACATTACAAACACATACCTGAAGGTGGCCAGGTGGATGGATTTCCGTTGATCCCACTGAGAGGGTGGGAGAAGCCACTGTCCTCTTTAGTGTTTCCTCCCAGGAAGGAAGGATTCGTCGTGTAATCCCATATCGGTGCTGCTTGGTTTCTGATGTGAATGGTGCATGGCCTTGAAGCTCTGCTAATCTCCAGACTGCCAGACTGAAGAGCATAATGCATGTGTGGGCTGATTTCTTGGGAGCTTTTGTTTTGATTATTTTCATTTGCATACTGATTTATTAAGCACCAGAACGTAAGGGCTAGAAATCTTTTTATTTCATCTTATTAAGAGGCTCAATTATTCTTCCTTCACAGAAGCCAAGTTTCTGATTAGCTATACCAACCCCATCTCCATTAGGCAATTTAAGATGTGAATTATACATTTTTTAAAAAGCAGCTAATTATGGTAAAGCCTGACACATTTATATTTCTGTGAAACCCCTGTGGCAAAGATTCTGGCTAGAAGATGACATCATATGGGGTTGTAAAATCACTCCTTGTGGAGCTGTTTCTTCATGTTGTAAGAAAACTTGTAAATGTGAAAAGATTGTACTTATGCCTTCTGATCCTCCTTCCCTAGGCCTCACCCACCTTTTGGAGTCTGTGGGCAGAGTTATGGTGTAGGGGCTCTGTCCTTGACATTCTCATAGAGATGCCCTCGTCCTCCTGGATTTCAGGGTGGAAGGAATGGGAGTGGTAGGTCAAGTCTGAAGACATTGAGGTCTGACGCTGTCTTCCTGTTCAGATGGTAGCTTGTTCTGGGGACCTTTCAGTGGAGTGTCTGTCCTTAGTGCCTCATGGGCTGCCATGCACTGGGTTTTAACTGCAAACTGTTTTAGAATAATCTGGTCTTAATGTCTGGGAGTTCTAATCTGTGCATCCCAATGAGGTCCTTAGACCTCAGGGCCAGATCTCACACTGACTCTCTTTGACCGTGCTGCATTCCACAGGCAATGTGGAATGTTGCTTACCTCAAGGAACATAAACCTTACATTGTGGAATAGAGGTATTTGCAAATATCTTCTCCTCTCCCATTGCCAAGGTGGCTCAATGTCTGCTAAAATTGAATCCATATGGGTACACCGAGCAGAAGGGGAGGGCAGAATGGGTCAGAAAGTACATTGCAGTATTTGTTTGTGATGACATTCATTTAACCAGAGCTAACCTCAGAGTTATAAACCAGGGCATTATTTCCTAAACAGTATCATGTATTCATTTGTGGCACTATAGAAAATTTAATTTATACATGTATTTATGCATAGACATACGAAAGAGATCATAGCTCTGGATTCAGTGTGAATAAAAAGCAGATTCATTCTAGAGTCCCATATACAGTGGATTGTGAAGGACAATCCTTTTTATTATATAACATTTACTTTCCTCTAGGACATCTATTAGTTCAGCTGTTTTCAATGGTGCATCAGCAACATACAGAGGGGATATGCATTAGAAATGAGGGCAAGACTGTAATTTGATAAAACATATCAATTCACTTTGCTGGTTTTTCCCATACAAAATACAGACAGCAAAGCTGGACAAGTCTTCTTGCCTGACAGGGACATGAAAATGATGGACTGGGAAAGTATCTTTGGGATGAGGGCTCGTAAAGGCTGAGAAATGATGCCTTGGAGCTCATGAGAAATAGTATTTGCTCAAACCCTTTCAGGACAAACTATGACCACTTAATTTACTTTAAGTCTGGTATTGATGTCATATCTATTGATGTCAAGTTTAATGAGGCCAACTTCTTCTTAATATAGAACTGCCCATGAGTTGATGCCCATCTTTGCATGGTAAAGACTTCCTACTCAATGTGTGGTCATAGGACCAGCAGTATCAGCACCACAGTTTTTAGATGTCAGCAGTGCAGAATCTCAGGCCTCACTTGTCCATGTGATGCACTTGTGTAAATTGTGCACACCTTTGCTTCACTGTTCTTCCATGTCATCCACATTAGCCCATGGTAGCATGTCTCACTCACTTCCTTTGATCGGGAGGAGTCTGGATTTTGGATCGGGTCAGAACTGTGCTCAACTTGGCTCTGCCTATCTTTTCATTGCTCTGCCTTGCTTTTCTCTTCTATAAAGTGGAGATACCAACAACAACCTCACAGGGCTTTTAGGAGAATATGTATAAAACACTTGGCACAGAGCAAGGCAGATAGAAGATGGTGGTTATTACTGTGTTGGCAGTGGTGTTTATGTCCCATCTGCCCTGGTGGTTGTGTGTTCCTTTGAAAGAGCTTCCCTGTCCAGTTCATCTATCTGTTCCTCCAGGCCCGCTTCTCTGTGCCTGGAACATGTTTGATGGCTGAAGGGATAGTTGTGCAGCACTAGCATCTGTACCTTAAGATCCTTGATCTCTGAAAAATTCAGTTTGAGTCAGAGGCAGCAGTCCTAATAACTTTAGCTCCTAAGGGAAGCATTCTAGAAGCTGTTAGGAAACAATTCCTTCACTGTCACGTTCAGGCATGTCCATGGCTGCCCTCTGGTTACATACCACATTGCACGCAGGTGTGTGGAACAAAAAGGGTTAGTTGCTGAAAATATTCCAGCTCAGGGTTTCCATTATCATGTCACTCTGGAATGAGATGGAAAATGAAGAGCTCAAATAACAGGCTTCAATCATCCATCAACTTGGGGAGTTGTCATCTTGGATTGGGATTGTGGTTCTAAGATACAGAAGACCTAAAACAGCGGAACCTAAGATGGTGGGCTGGTGCTGTCCATAGAAACAGCTGACCAGGCAGGTGCCCAGCATTGAATTAGCATTGGCCTTGAGATACCCAGCATGTGGCTTTCCACGACACTGTGGGTAGTGAGGCCAAGTAGTTAACAGGGTGGGCTCTGAGGTCCAATGACCTGGGTTGGAATCTTGGCCCTGCCTTCTATCAGTGGGATGACAGGCAAGTTACTTAACTTCACCAACCCACACCACTCACAAGAACATTAGAACACTGGAGATGGATTTATGCGCTGCCTGGTTGAGTGGCTGTTCAATAGAATTTTTAAAAACCCTTTTGATGCATTTTTAATTTGGAATAGGTTTAGTATTCGAGAAAAGTTGTGAAAATAATACAAATAATACAGTTTTCATCTATTCCTCCCAGTACCTGCCTTTTTTTTTTTTTTTGGAGCCAGGGTCTCTCACTCTGTTCCCTAGGCTGGAGTGCAGTGATGCTGTCATAGCTCACTACAGCCTCAAATTCCCGAGCTCTAGTGATCCTCACACCTCAGCCTCCTGAATGACTGGGACCACAGGTGCGTACCACCATGTCTGGCTAATTTTTTTATTTTTAGTAGAGATGAGGTCTTGCTATGTTGCCCAGGCTGATCTTGAACTCCTGAGCTCAAGCGATCCTCCTACCTCGGCCTCCCACAGTGCTGGGATTCCAGGTGTGAGCCACCCACTGTTGTTAACATCTTACATTAGTGTGGTACATTTGTCATGACTAATGAACTGATATTGATGCATTATTATTAACTGAAGACCATATTTTACTCTGATTTTCTTAGTTTTTACCTAATGTTCTTTTCTTATTCCAGAATTCCATGCAAGAGATCACATTATGTTTAGTTGTCATGTCTCCTTGGGCATGTGGTTGTGGCAGTTTCTCAGACATTCCTTATTTCTGGTGATCTTGCCCATTTTGAGGGGTGTTGGTCAGATGTTTTGTAGGACATTCCTCAATTGGGATTTTTCTCATGAATTGGCCGTGGTTTGGGGATTTCAGGAGAAAGACCAGAGAGGTGAGGATCTGTTCTTATCTCATGCTATCAAGGGTGCATCACCCTCTCAACATGAGTTATCACTGTTGATGCTGACCTTGGTCTCTTGGCTAAGTAGTGTTTGTTGAGTTTTTCCATGGTAAAATTACTCTTTCCCACTCTTTCCATGCTGTATTCTTTGGGAGGAAGTCATTATATGCAGCCTAAAGTTATGGAGAATGTTAAAGAGAATATATATTTTTGAACTTTGCCCATCCATACCTTTTTTCAACATTTTCTAAAGCCCACATCCTATTAAAATCCACTTCAATTTCTTTCCTCCACCAGATTGTAATCTCCTTCATGGAAAAAACCAAGGCTGATTTGTGTAAACAATATAGGTTAATTGGCCAAGTGACTTGACATTTCAGATCAGTTTCCCCAATTGCCAGTGCATATTCTAGTTCAGTATTATAACATCTGGCAGTGGGAAACAGAAATTTACTATCTTTATTTTGATAAGTGTTGATTTTTGAGTAATTGAGGCCTAGAAAGGCCAAGCAATAATAACAATGAAAGCTCACACTTACATAGCACTTCTTGTATTTCACACATGGTGTCTGCACTCAATATATGCCAACTCATTGAATCCACATAGCAATCCTATAAAGCAGTCACACTTATTCTCCTCATTTTACAGATGAAGACACTGAGGCCAAGATAATTGTCATGCCCAGAGAAGTGTTGCCCAAGGCTACACAGCTAGCAAATTGCAGAGCTGGGCAACAGAATTCTGAAAGCAAAAAGTTATCTATATATCTGCTAGCCGTTCTTTCCTCTACCCACAAGTAGCCTGATAACTCCACTCTTCACTTCTTTCCTGTGTTAGCACAGGGTCCAGAGTTTGGAGCACCACAGCCACAGGGTTTATTCCTGGTTCCAGCACTTGCCTGGTGTGTGACCTTGGGCATGTTACTTCACTTCTGTGTCTCTGCAACTGAAAAATGGGGATAATATTGGTACTTCCTTGGGAGGCTTTAATAAGATAATGCACCACACCTAGTAGTTAGCATTTATTTTTATTATGTTTTTTAGCATTTATTACAAATGCAACTGCTGTATTTCCTGAATTAAAAGTAGGGGGACATGGATGAAAAACTACAAGTGTTGGTATGGGGATAATAAGATGAAATATTTAAAATAGGGATTGTTTCCTGAAAGTAGGATGGCTGAACAGTGGGATTATAAAATGCTTGTAAGAAAGATGGAGGAGCTAAATTGTGGAAGGGACTGAGAAAACCAGGACACGTTAGGACCCTTGGCACTGAGGAGGGATACAGCTCACACCTGCAGAATTGTCAGCCACGGTGGCGTAATTCACAGTAAAGCATAGACTGAAAGACTTTGGTTATCTTTTCAGACTTTTAATAGTTATCTAAATACAGTCGTCCCTTGGTATCCTTGGAGGATTGGTTCTAGGACCTCTTATGGATACTAAAATCCACAATGCTCAAGTCCCTATATAAAATAGTGTAGTAGTATTTGTTTTTTCTTTTCTTTAGAGACAGTCTCACTATGTTGCCCGACTGGTCTCGAACTCGTGAGCTCAAGCAATCCTCCCACTTCAGCCTCCCAAAGTGCTGGGATTACAAGTGTGAGCCACATACCTAGCCCTAAAATGGTGTATTAGTATTTATTTGCATATAATCTATGTACCTCCTCCCCTATACTTTAATCTCTAGATTACTTAAAATACTTAATACAGTGCCTATACATCACATCATTTGTGTGATTCAGTGTAGTACTTGTTGTGCAGCAAACTCAAGTTTTGCTTTTGGAACTTTATGAAATTTTTTTCTGAATATTTTCCATCTGAGGTTGGTTGAACGCATGAATGTGGAACCCATGAATGTGGAACACATGAATATGGAGGCTGATTGTACAGGACAAAAAGTCATAAATAAAATGAATGAATAAAGCCTACTTTTAAATTGATGTACATTTAAAATTTTTTAAATTGTAATTTAGGAGCCATAAAAAAGAATATAGGTAGTGTCTCAGATTTAGAAAAAGTCATTATTTTTAGCTAAGAACCATCAATTCCTAGACTTGTTAATCTTATCTTCACTTTAATCAGTAGCTCTGGCAGGCCACTTTTTGGGGAGAGGCATATTTTTTGTAAAGAAAGAATGAAAGTCAGAGAGAGTGTTTGTGTGTGCAAGAGACAGGAACCTCGAACCATTGGGCCACAAGGGCAGATCCCCAGTGACCAGAGGCCCCTCTCCTGTACTCCTCCACCCTCACCTGGGTGATCTTGTCATAGATTCGTGCCTCAGCAGAATCAGAATGATTGATTACATGTCAAAGACCACCAGGGAAACCTGCAGATGGGTGAAACTGCAGGGTTCAGTCTGGGAAAGCCACGGCTCCATCCTCTCTAATTACAAAGTTAATGAGGGCTGGAGGCAAAGGCTCCAGACGGTCCAAGGTGAGCCAGGGAGCATTTTGATGCCCTAAAACAGCTCGTGTTTATTACGTGGTCTTACCTGATCGTGTGTGAACTGAAGTGAAGGGGTGAGGTGGAAATGGAGCTTCCCCTCTAAGATTTTGCTTCTGAAGTTTGGGGTCAGGTCAGAAGATGCTTTTTCATCGGTACTGTTTTGGTAGCAAAAGCAAAGAGCCAGTGACAGAACTTTTCAAATGACTCTTAGAAGATGACCCGGCATCCCTGAAGTATCCAGCACACCAGCTTGTAAGAGTAAGGGTTAGAACATGACGCGTATCACACACAGAATCACATACACACACACACACACACACACACACACATTTTAAAAGCTTTCATGTGCCCTGATCATGCTGTCCTTCTTTTGTGATTAATTGAGAGTCTTTGGCTTTGCTCTGGAGATGCAAAAATCCTTGAGGTGACCTCCATGGAGTGATGTAAACAACAAAGTGATTCATCACGTGTCAGTGAAGTTGACATCTTGAATGACAGTCTGGCTTCACATCCCTTTTGGGGGTATTTCTTCTCAGAGCCTGCAAGACCCTTTTCATAAAACGTGGTCTGTGTTTGACTTGCATAGTCATCTCGGTGCAGCTTTTTCTTTTCACTATAACAAAATAATGGTGGTGTTTTCTTTTTAATTCCTTTAGCTTCCTTGCCTGAGTATTTAGGAAGCAGTACTCTAACATTTTTTAAATGTCTGTGGTAGGCTAGTGGATATTCTGAACTAGAGTTTTGGCCTCACCTCTTGCTTCCAAATCCCCCTGTTGGGAATAGGATATTTACTTTGAATGAATTTGTCTGAATTTTAGAGGCACTCTTGCTTTGCTCCATCTCATGGGGAAATTGGGAAAACAAATGAGAAAAGGGCAGTGCAAATTACTTCAGGTCAGCTAATCTGGAGGGGAAAGAAGTGTCTTAGGAGTAAAGATTGTTATTAGTTAGGCGTGGTGGCAGGTGCCTGTAATCCCAGTTACTCAGGAGGCCAAGGTAGGGAAAATTGCTTGAACCCGGGAGGCAGAGGTTGCAGTGAGCTGAGATTGTGCCACTGCACTCCAGCCTGGGAGACAGAGTGAGACTCCATCTCAAAAAGACTGTAGTTACCAGTTGCTGTACCAGAAGTAATAACTGAATGATACTGCATTTTACTTTATAGCCACTTTCATGTCCACTATTTCATTTTCAACATCTTGAATGTGTAGGACCAAGTTATGATAAGCAACTAACTTCATCTTTCCTCAATTGAGAAGAGTGAGGCATGCTTTTAAATGGTAGTGTTGAACATCGTGGAAGATATGCTAACATTTTAGAAATAATCCACATATAGCAACTGTGGGAAATGGTATGGCAGTTCCCCCCAAAATTAAACATAGAATTATCATGTGGTCCAGAATTCTACTTCTTGGGTATATACCCAAAATAACTAAAAGCAGGGACTTGAACGGATATTTGTACACCTATGCTCATAGCGGCATTATTCACAGTAGCCAAAAGGTGAAAGCAACTCAAGTGTCCATCGAGGGATGAATGGATAAACCAAGTGTAATATAAACATACAATGGACTGCTATTCAGGCTTAAAATGAAAGAACATTTTGACACATGCTACAACATGGGTGAACCTTGAAGACATGATGCTAAGTGAAATCAGCCAGACGCACAAGGACAAATACTGTGTGATCCGACTTCCTAACAATGTAAAAAGCACAGGCTATTTTGGGAGAGACACACATGAAACTGGTATCAGTGATTATGCAAAATAGTCGAGGACCTGGAACCCCAGTGTCCAGCACATAGTGTATGTTCTAGAAATACTAGTGAGAAGACAGTTGTTGCCTGGGTAGGGTGGGGATAGTGGGGAAGACCTATTTTTCACTGTATAAACCTTTTAGTGTCTCTTGGTTTTCATACCGTGTGGCTTCGTTACCTATTCAAAACATTAACCCTTTAGATCCAGTGGCAGTGAAGGTGGTAAAGGGAGATGTAAGTTCCCATTTAGGACATTTTAGGACCCCCAAGGGTTGTTCCCCTAAAGAGTAGTTGATGATTGCACTAAATCTCTGAGTCATCCTCATGCCGAAGGGGTGTTGGCTGGACAGGGTACAGTGAAAACCAGTGTGTTCGTCCATTTGTGTTGCTATAAAGGGATACCTGAGGCTGGGCAATTTGTAGAGGAAAGAAGTTTGATTGGCTCATGGTTCTGCAGGCTGTACAAGCATGGCACCAGCATCTGCTGAGCTTCAGGTGAAGCCTCAGGAAGCCTCCGGTCATGGCAGAAGGTGAAGGGGAGCCAGGGTGTCACACATGGTGAGACAGTGAGCAAGAGAGAGGGGGAGGAGGTGCCAGGGTCTTTTAAACAACCAGATCCCATGTAAACTCTGTGTGAGAACTCACTCCTTACCAAAAGGACAGCACCAGGCCATTCATGAGGGATCCGCCCCCATGACGCCAACACCTCCCATTAGGCCCACGCCCAACAGCAGAGGTCACATTTCAACATGAGATTTGGAGGGGCAAACCATCCAAACTGTGTCATTCAGTATTTTTCTAGGCTTACTTTTTATACTAGCAGGACAGGTATTGTTGGTAACATGTCGTATTTTGTGTTTCCATTTGCTCCTGATAGGGGAGGAGACTAGTGGTCTCTTCTAGCTTTTTATGCTTTTACATTGTTTTGCAGAGAAATACGGTGTTTCTCCCCAACCCTCTCCCATCCTTCTCATCCCTGGACTTGGCTCAGAGTCTTAACAGGAGTCCAGGAGTATAAGTTGAGGGAAATTAACACATTTGGTCGGATCCTGCCTGATACACTTTATCTATCAGTGGCATCATGAGACCTGACGACAGTTACTGAAGTCACTGTATACTTTTTTCACCTCTTCCTGCCTCTTGCCTTACCCGTCTCCCCTGCCCTGGTAACTAACAGATTCCTTCCAGTGAAGGAGCCCATTATTATATTGTTCCCTTCACTGTTTTTGGACGCCGGTAACGATATATCTGAAGCAGGGCATGGAGGTGTGCACCTATAGTCCCAGCTACTTGGGAGGCCAAGGTGGGAGGATCCTAGAAATTCAAGACTAGCCTGGGCAACATAGCAAGACTCCAAAAAAATTTTTTTTAAATTAGCCAAGACTGGTGGCATACACCTGTAGTCCTGGCTACTTGGGAGGCTGAGACGGGAGGATGGCTGGAGCCCAGGAGTTTGAGGCTGCAGTGAGCTATGGTTGAATCACTGCACTCCAGCCTGGGCAACAGAGAGAGACCCTGTCTCAAAAAAAAAAAAAAAAAAAAAAAAAAAAGAAAGAAATACCTGAAAAGAACTAATTAATGCTCATACATAGAATTTTTTATGAGAACCTTCTGGCTGTAAAGAAAGTATTGGTCAACTATACTGTCTAGGCTAATTTCTCAGAAAATAATGAGCATAGTTAAGGATAACTGAGGAAAATGTAAACTATAGAGACTGTATCCCATATCAAAATAAAAAAATTGGTGGATAGGGAGAGAGGAGGGTAAGGGAGAAAATGTATTTTGCCATTGTAGAAATCAGAAATTTGGGCAGGGCATGGTGGCTTACGCCTGTAATCCCAGCACTTTGGGAGGATGAGGCAGGTGGACCACCTGAGGCCAGGAGTTTGAGACCAGCCTGGCCAACATGGCGAAACTGTGTCTCTACTAAAAATACAAAAATTAGCTGGGCGTTGTGGCAAGCACCTGTCATCCCAGCTACTCAGGAGGCTGATGCAGGAGAATCACTTGAACCTGGGAGGTGGAGGTTGCAGTGAGCTGAGATTGTGCCACTGCACTCCAGCCTGGGCGACAGAGGGAGACTTGGTCTGGAAAAAAAAAGAAAAAAGAAAAGAAATTAGAAATTTGAGCAGTCAATGCTGTGCCCTGGGGGTCGCAGTCCTCCCCTGGAGATAATGGATTTGGTGCTTTCTTTTTGATTTCTCAAAATAATAATCAAGGCATTTTCTCTTCCCTCTGAATTACTGCAGTAAATTTATATGGGGTGGATGTCGGCCTTGCCACAGCAATTATGTGGTTTTGAAGTGTGCCGTTGTTTTGCCCTGCAGCTGAAAAATGGGTGGGTTTATTAGATCCACAGGGCAGCGTCCTTGTTCTGAGAAGGGGGAGACATGCAGGAATGGCCAGCATTCCTTTTTGCTGGGCTCGTCCCTGTGGATGGCAAGAATCTCCCAGAGCCAGGCACAAATCCTGTCTGAGCATCCCTATTATTACCCTGCAGAGTAAAAGGGAGACAAAGACCCAAGGCGAATTTCGTTACAAATTGAAAAACAAAAAAAAATCAATCCATTCATTGCCTTCTTAAATTCTCTGTCATGTTCCTCCACACTCAGAGGTTTAAGGACCTTGAGGGAATGGCCCCTTTGAGGTTGGGGAGGGCAGGGCCCAGCCCCATGAGCTGCCTCAGGGCTTCTGCAGAGCTGGCCACATGCTGGGCTTTATTGATATCAGGTGTTGTGACCCTTGGACTTGATCGGTCATTTCGGCCTTCCCTTGTGGAGCCTGTCCAAGAGAATGGATGTGGACTGTGTTCTGATGGAGGAAACTAAATTGTTCTTGGTAAGGTTTTTGAAAATAACAGTCCTTGTCTCTGAGGTGGGCACGTGCTTGGCTGATTGATGGAATATATAGAAGCCTTGGCTTAAATATAGAACAAATGATATTGAGCTACTTAATCTTGCCCACTATACCATGTTCCATAAAGACGACGCCTTGGTCAGCGCAGGCTGCTGTAACAAACAATCAAAGGCTTATAAACAATAGAAACTTGTTTTTCACAGTCTGGAAGCTGAAAGTCTGGGATCCAGGTGGCAGCATAGTTGTGTGTTAGTGAGGCTCTCTTCTGGGTTTGCAGATGGCCAACTTCTCATTATAGCCTCACATGGGAGAAGGATGGCTAGAGAGCTTTCTAGGGTCTCTCTCTCTTGCTCTCTCTCTCTCTCTCTCTCTTTTTTTTTTTAAAGCAGTGTCTCCCTTTGTCACCCAGGCTGGAGTGCAATGGTATGATCTCAGCTCACCGCAGCCTCCACCTCCTGGGTTCAGGTGATCCTCCCATCTCAGTCTCCGTGCCCACCCTCTAGGTCTCTTTTATAAAGGCATAAATCCCACTCATGAGGGCTCCACCCTCATGACCTAATTATCTCCCACAGGCTCCACCCTCTAATACCAGCACATTGGGGATTTCGACACACGCATTCAGTCCAAAACAGATGAGGAGCCAACATTGTTGAATCATAAGTGATCCATTTTATTTCTTTTTAGTTCTGATTGATCAAGGCTTGTGAAAGGTTTAACTTTCCTGGGTTGGGTGCAGTGGCTCACACCTATAATCCCAGCACTTTGGGAGGCTTAGGTAGGAGGATCACCTGAGGTCAGGAGCTTGAGACCAGCCTGGTCAACATAACAAGACCCCACCTCTACAAAAAAAAAAAAAAAAAATGAGCCAAGCATGGTGGTGCATGCCTGTAGTCCCAGCTACGTGGGAGGCTGAGGCAGGAGTATCACTTGAGCCCAGGAGCTCAAGGTTGCAGTGAGTTATGCTCTTGCCATTGCATCCCAGCTTGGGTGACAGACCCTGTCTCAAAAAAAAAAAAAAGATTTAAATTTCCTTTTTAAGTTTTTCTTAGCTAGCATAATAAGGGATAGTCTGAGCAACTCAGAGTGCCTATTTAGAAAGTTCTGGGTTTTGCTTCAATGTGGATGGAAAAGCAGGTTGTGAAAGTTAGCACAGAAGGGCACGCACTCTCAGAAAGGGCCATTGCAGTACCTGGTGGTCTTTTCTTCCAGGATGGAGAAAAGTTCCTTCTCGTCAAGCTACTTCCTGATAGGTTCCTGCAGCTGCTTTGATCCAGCCTCCTCTTTTCCCCACTGGACAAAACCAAAACAAAGCAAAACAAGTCCAAAACCAAAAGAGAAGTGGGGATAGGACCAGCCACGTGTGTACCCTTGGGCGGTTGGTACATGCTCAGGGCATAAGCCCAAACTTGCTGTGACAAGTACGGTCCCAGGCTGTGCCTTTTAGAACAGTGTCCTCCCAAGTACTAGTGAAGTGGTGCTGGTGCTGAGATTTCCAAAGACTGTCTTTGCAGAGCAGGATTTCTGATTCTGACAGAAACCAAGGGGACAACTCACTTTTTGTATTAAAAAAAATTATCAGTAATAAAGCACTCAGGTCTTCGACTACTCTTGCAGATACTGATGTTTTTCTCTAGCTGAATCTAGGAAGGAATATGAGTTTATAGTGCGGTGCCAGTAAGGTTGGAATCTTCTGTGATAGGGGAGTAATTGGGACAGGTACAAATCGTAAGATCTTCCCGGGGACTGGATACAGGAAAAAGGAATGCAGCCCCAGAATGCAGGGAGGTGTGCAGTTGCAGGCAAATGGACCAAGGAGATGGTCTGATTGCCAAGTGGATTGGAGCCCAAGTCTTCAGGTTTTCAAGTGGGTAATTAGAACAGGAAGGAGCCAAACACAGGCCTGCTGGTGCCAGGAGCAGCAAGATTTTCCATTCAGGTTGCGTCATCTCAGAGCTAAGATGGGTGCATGGGAGTATTTCCCTGGCCAGTTAAAAAATGCAAGCATCCAATACCGTGTCCATGACTGTGGGTGCAGGGAGCAGAGTGTAGGCAGATGAGCAAATGGGGTTTCCATTCCTGAGCAACAAGAAGTCTTAGGTTAAATGGTGAGTACGTGCAAAAATGAGAGAATAGCACAAGACAGCATAGCTGAGTAGTGCATTGCATGGTTTTGCTTCCAAGTGCCAGCATCTCTGAGTAGTGTATCTAACACCAGCACACTCTGGTGTCAGAATCTTGGGTTTATATTCTGGCTACTCAAACTGTGTGGCCCTGAGCAAATTCTTTAATCTTTTTTGGGTTTCAATTTCCATAGCTATAAAGTGAGAATAATTATAGTATCTATCTCATGAATTTGCGAATTATTTTCTCTGTGGATAAAAAGAAAAAGGTCTTTTGCCGCTGATTCTTGCTTTTGAATACAGTCTTGATCCCCAGAAGCGTGGCAGCTCTCTTGTACACATGATGAAGAGTGTGAAGGGGAAAAGTTGATATGCCAACGATGGTGGATGAGAGGGGTGAAGCTGTTAGGATCCTTGATGACTGTGGGGTGGCCAAAGCTGACCTCCCACCTTCAGACTTTCTGAAATCAACCACTGATGGTTGGGCTTTCTGTTACTTGCAACCAAGCATATCTTAATTGATGCAGGCTTGTTGCCAGACTGTAAACTCATTGAGGGAAGAGACATGTCTTATTCACCTTTGGGCTCTCAATGCCAGCCTCACCTAATGCACGGCACACAGTAGGTGCTTAGTGGTTTACGATAGGAAGATGCGTGGTTAGAAAGAGGAGAAGGAGGCAAGGAGGCGGGTAGAAGTGATTGCTGGTAAACATTTAACAATTAGATCTCTGGGGAAAAATTCTGATTTGTAGCATTTGCCAATTTCCATGGTGTAAATATTCCTATCATGGCTGATTTCATGCTACCAGTGTGATGTCAGTGAGCTCATTGTTGGGAAGAGATGGTCACAGTCAGTTCTTGTGAATTGGTACAGTCCAGCTGCAGCTTACCACTAGAAGGACAGGGAAAAAGAAAGGGAGAGAGAAAAGAGAAGAAAATTTATTATTAAAATTAATATTAATCATGGTAATGACACTAACAATGTTTAAACCTTATTGAGAGCTTACTCTGTTCCAGGTTCTTCAGGTCCCTGCTAAGTCTTCCCTTTGCATCTCATTGACCATAACTGGGTTGCGTGGCTTTTCCTAGTTGCAGGAGAGGCAAGGAAAGTTTGGCAAAGGAAAGTGGCAGTGTTGTGTCTTGCTTGGGCCATTCAGGTATCGTTCCTTAGGGCAGGGCCCCTCGCCTCCCTGAGCGCAGGCAGGCAACTGTCAGCCAAAGAGGAGGAGGACTGTGGGATAGGCAGCCAAGACTCTCTGAAAAGACAAGACCTTTCAAGTAGAATGGATTATTTTTCAGACACAAAGTTGCCTTTTCAGCAAAGTGAACTAGACTCCTCATCACCAAAATTCTAAAATTTCTCACTACCTTCTTTCGTTTCTGTGGATACCACTCCAAACATCGTAAACTGATCTGGTCCTTCATATAGAATGGTTGGTTTTCTAAACCAAACAGATCCCAACCACAGTGATAAAAGAGGTGGGGAGACGGGAAATCTATGCAGCTTGTCAAAATATGATTGCAATAAAGCATCCAGAAGTGAAAACTGGAGCCTCCTGCGTGCAGATTCCCCATGTGTGAGTCAGGCTGTGCAGTCCTGCATGGGCTAGAGTGGGGCCGGCTCTGGCAGGAGTGAGGTGGAGAGACGGAGGTGGTGGGCATGTCAGCTGCAAAGTTCCTTCATTACACATCGGCGTGCTCCTTTACATATCCTGCTGGGCTACTTGCTCACAGTGGAGAGTCTGGAGTTACTGCAATTCTGTGGCAGGCGAAATATATAGAATAAAAGAAAATGCCTTCATTGGGACCATTGTTGGGAGAAAGAGGTCAAGAACTGTTCTAAGGCATATTTCTGTAGTCTTAGCATCCTTTTCATAATTTTTGCAGATTTTATATCCTATTGTCAGTTTCTTTAAAAAACAAACAAAAGAGATTACAAGTGATTTATGGGTTCCACCTCTTAAGAGGCTTAGTGTGGGAAAACAAAGGAAGGGAAGAAATCAATATACGGAGATTAACAATTCTGGTAGGAGGCACCATGTGATGGACAGGCCTAAACTTCCCATTGAAGCTGTTTGGAAGGCCAAGGCAGGAGGATTGCTTGAACCCAGGAGTTTGAGACTGCCCTGAGCAACATAGAAAGACCCCTGTCACTACAAAAAATAACAAAAATTAGTCAGGTGTGGTGGTGCGTCCCTGTAGTCCCAGCGAGGTGGGAGGCTCTCTTGAGCCTGGGAGGTGGAGGCTGCAGTGAGCTGTGTTCTCACTATTGCATTCCAGCCTGGGCAACAGAGCGAGACCCCATCTCCAAAAAAAAGATGACTAATTTGGAAGACTTGGACCCTGTTTTGAAACGATGACTCACTTCAGCTAGAGAAGAAGCCTGGTGGCACCCAGGTGAAAAGAGGCCACTCATTATTTCTCAGCAGGTTGTAAATTGCACTGGGAGTCAGAATCAATACCTACCTGACCTGACCTCTTTGGGCTGTTGGTAAAACTGGAGTCATCCCTTGTGGCTGTGCCGAGTCAATGTCCAGAAGAACATTGGTTGGAGGCAACAGTTCTTTTTAGGCTTACGACCCCCAGTGCAGGAGTAGCTTGGTTCTTTGTTGTTTGATAGTGTTTCCTGGGTCAGGAGTAGCTTGGTTCTTTGTTGTTTGATAGTGTTTCCTGGGTCAGCTGGCATTTCCCCATGTGGTCTGACCTCCTGTGTTGTAAAGGCAAAACTACTTTAAGTTACAGATCAGCGTCTGGATATTCAGTCATCAGCCAAATATTTTGATCTTTTTCTGAGCAGAATGGAAAATGTCCTGCTTTGAACTCTGCCTCGTTCCTCAAAGGCAGGGGTTGGCAAACTTTGTTTTTAAAGAGCCAAGCAGTAAACTTTGGGTGTTGCAGACCATACAGTCTCTGTCACAACTTTTCAACTGTGCAGTTGTAGAGTGAAGGCATCTATAGGCGATAAGTAAATAAATGAGTGTGGCTGTCACCCAATAACACTGTTCACAAAAACAAGCAGTGGGAAGGATTTGGCCCACATGCCATTGTTTGCCAACCATGATTCTAAGGGGTCTTGGATGGAATGGATACCTCTCTCTTGCCCATATGGATCCTAATGCATTTTAAAAGTCAGTGCACTGTTTGGCTAAGAGACACTTCCTCACCTGAAATCAGAGTGAAGAGCAAAAAGGGACAGTGAACTCCTTCTTATTCCATTGGCGCTCAAGGGGTAAAAGAAGAAGAAGATGTCGTTGGGCCACTTTATGTAAGTATATATATACTTGGATGGTGCAGGCTTTGAACTTCTCATTGAGTGAGAAGTGTCCACCTCTTTTGTGTTAGCCGGCTGGCCAAAGTTTAACTTTCCTCTAGGACTTCACTAAATCCTCATGTCTGTAGTTTTTTTTTTCTCCTCTTTCTAATAGCCTGGTTAAAGAGGAAAGTAAGGTGAGTGCTGATGGTCCCTACTTGAGACACACTACAGCTTATTTCTTAGCACTTTTTGGGCTTTGGCCTATTTCAAAGGCGACCTACTCTGTCATCTTGAAGTGTGGGTTGGGATTCACTCACATATCCTCCCAGACTGGGGATGGCTCTATTAAGAAAGGAAATCAGTTTCCAATTTTACAAATGTTATGATTTCCCCAGCAGACTTTCGACAGGAAAAATTAATAGGCAACTGCATGTTGCCTCAATCTATTTTCACATTAAGACCTAGAAGGAGGTGTGTGGTCAAGCTGACACCTCTTAGATCCGCACACCAGGCTGAGGGCCTCCAAACGCTGACAGCATCATTCCACCAGGTAGTGTGCAGGGAAGTTGGCTGGTTTTCAACGTATGTCCTGTGACTGCTTGCTTTTGAAAGCATGTGTTGGCTATAGATGGTTAGAAAGGTCAGCTTCAAGCAACAAAAGCCCTGGCTCATGTTGCTAGAATCACTCAGTTTCAATCCCTTTGAGGTCTTGAAAGAAGAAATGAGATAATCACCCTCCTCCTTTCCGACTTGCGCTGTGCCAGTGTAACTTAGAAGGGCATCCTCTCTGTGAAAAGACCGGATTTACATATTTTGCTAATTAGAGCTGTCAGATTCCTCGAAGTGATTTAAGGGTGGGGAGGCCTAACAAGTGTGAAGAGTATTTTTAGCCAAGTTGTGTGGGTTTGATAGCCATTTGGGGACTAGTAATTGAATCTAAAGCTTCATGTGAGGCCGTACGGAAGTGGTGCGAGGTGGAAGGAGACCGAGGTTGGGCGACGTAGGTGTGGGGCAGCTGTGGGGTGATTTGATCCTGGTGCGGGCCGGTGGTCTCTTTGCCTGCTGTGACAGCTGTCAGTCAGCCTGCTTTATGGGGTGTGAAATTGACACCTTCTCTTCTGTCTGGGTGCTGGAAGGGGTGCAGTTGGGACTGGAAACTTGATCTGCAGAGCATTTGTTTATTCATTCAACAAGCATTTTTTTGAGTAAATTAGAGTTTCTCAAACTTTCTTGTACACACAGGATCACCAGGCAGTCTTGTTAACATGCGGATCCTGTTAGTAGATCCGGGGTGGGCTGAGAGTCTGCCTTTCTAACATGCTTCTGGGTGATGTTGATGCTGATGGTCCAGGGACCATACCCCGACTCAGAAGGCTTAACATTGTATGCCACTTTGGTGTGACAAGATGAAACACTTGAGCTTGTTTCTGCCTCAGGACCTTCCTTTCCCATTTTCCCAGATGTTCTTCCTCTGGATCTTTTTTGTTTTTTGTATTTTTTGTTTTTCTTTGAGACAGGGTCGTACTCTGTCACCCAGGCTGCAGTGTGGTGGCATGATCACAGCTCACTACACCCTTGACCTCCTGGGCTCAAGCCATCCTCCCACCTCAGCCTCCTGAGTAGCTGGGACTACAGGCACACACCACCACACCTGGCTAATTTTTCATTATTTTGTAGAGACGGGGTCTCACTATATTGCCCAGGCTTATCTCAAACTCCTGGGCTCAAGTGATCCGCCTACCTTGGCCTACCACAGTGCTGGGATTACAGATGTGAGCCACCATGCCCAGCCTTCCTCTAGATCTTTACTCGGCTGTCTTCCTTTCATTCCCATCTCAGCAAAAACGTCGCCACCTAGAGAAACTTTGTTTTCTCCCGTGGCCCAAATCTGAAGTAGCTCCCGCTGCCTGTTTTAGCTCTTAGAAGACAACCTCTGAGATGATCTTGTTTTATATTTCTCTCTGTCTCTGTGAGAAGAGGAGTTCTGTGAGAACAAAGCCCTTGCACTTGTCTGTCTCTGTCCAATGCTCTTTCTTCCTCCCACCCTTGGCTGAGCCTAGCGGGATGCCTAGCATATAGTGGGTACTCAAATTGTGTTGAGAAGGTCACACAATTCCTATCTCCAAGGGTTCCACTGACTAGAATGAGAGATGGAAAAGTCAGTAACTAGTTATAACTGTGGTGTTGAAAAGCAGTATGAGAAGGAGTAGACCCCAGGCTGTCTGGGTTCTAATCCATGTGACTCTAAAATCTCTTATGCCTCAGATTTCTCCTTAAAATGAGGTGAAGTAACAGTAACTTTCTTGTACATCTGATGTGAGGATTAAATGAGCTAATAAACGTAAAGCCTGAGCAAAGTACCTGGCATAGAGTGGACCATCAGGAAATGTTAGTTGCAGTGAGGATGATGATGAAGATGATGAAATGGTGGTGGGGATGCTTATGGTGATAGTTACAGAGGGAGAGCCTAACTTTGCAGGGAGGGCTTCACATAGGAAGTGCACTTTCAGCTGAATTCCCAAAGGCAAATAGTAATGCCTTAGGGCAGTGTCTTAGTTACCATTGCTGTTTTATTAGTCCGATCTTACACTGCTTTAAAGAACTACCTGAGACTGGGTAATTTATGAAGAAAAGAGGTTTAATTGAACTACAGTTCCACAAGTTGTACAGGAAGCATGGCTGGGACGCCTCAGGAAACTTACAATCATGGCAGAAGGCGAAGGGGAAGCAAGCACATCTTCACATGGTGAAGTGAGAGAGAGAGAGAGAGTGAGAGCTAAGGGGGAAGTGCCACACCCTTAAACCATCAGATCTTGTGAGAACTCACTATCGTGAGAACAGCATGGGGGGAAATCTGCCCCCATGATCTAATCACGTTCCAATGTTAGGTTCCTCCCCTAACATTGGGAATTACAATTCAACATCAGATTTGGGTGGGGACACAGAGCCAAACCATATCAGCTGCATAACAAATTGTCACAAATCTAGCAGCTTAAAAGAACACACATTTATTATCTCACAGTTTTTTGTGGGTTAGGAACATAAGCACAGCTTAGATGGGCCCTCTGCCTTAGGGTCTGTCTCTGGCCTCAGTGAAGGTATCAGCCAGGGCTGGGGTCTCATCAGAAGGCTTGACTGGGGAAAGATCCACTTCCAAGCTCACATGATTGCTGGCAGGTTTTGATTCTTGCCATGTTGGTTGGTGTCTCTGGTCAGCTCACAACAAGGCAGTTTACTTCATCAAAGCCATAAAGAGAGTGATGGCACAAGGGAAATTATAATCTTTTATGATGTAATCATGGAAGCAATATGTCCTCACCTTTGCTGTATTCCATTATTTAGAAGCAAGTTAGGCTAGCTTATGCTCAAGGGGGAAGGGGCATTACACAGGCTGTGAATACTAGGATTTGGGGGTCACTGGGGGTTGTCTTAGAATCTTTCCACCATAGATAACAAGAGGGTACCAAGGGTTTGACAGGAGGGGCAATCCAGGTAGAGGGAACAGCTTGTGCTAGGGCCAAGAGACAGGGGGCACCATGTCCTAGTGAGGAAACGCCCATCTTGATGGGCCTGACTGACTGGTGATTGGCAAAGTGGTTGGAGATGGGGGTAAGACTGGGAGCAAGGATGCATGGGCTCTAGTGCTGGTGTTACTGCTCCTGGTGATGAGTCAGGGTATGTTCCTTGCTCTGGGCTTCCATTTCCCCAGCTGCATAAAGCAAGAGGCATGTCCTGGATCAGGCATTTTCACACTGGGTACCCAGGAACCTGAGGCCCCACAGAGAAATCTCAGGGGCTGCTGGGGAGGATGGAGGAGGAGTGAGCATCTACTGCCTCTTTGCCAGAGCAACTCTGCTTCAATCTGTGCAATACTGAGATTTCTGTATATGATTTTCTTTCAACAGAGGCTTCCATGACTTAAAAACAGGTGAAAATGCCAGCACTAGCTGCCCTCAGAGAGCCCTCCCACAGAGTATCTGTGGGAATGGTGGGCAGAATGGGGAGTGAAGATGAGTAGGCTAAGAAAGAGTTGACCCACAGAAGGGAGAAATATATTTTTGTAATAGGGATTTTACTTTTTAGTTTTGTGAGTTAAATTTCTGACCACATGTGGTTCTCTTATGGTTTCTATGGGCTTGAGCCAGGACCAAAACCTAAGACCCTGAGCCAGCCAACCAATGATACTGCTTTCCCCATCCAGAATCAGGAAAAAGGAGGACTTGAGGCTGTACCGGGGTCAGTGGAGAGGTATGTTACTGAGTTACTGGAAAATCCAGTTTCCGAGCTTGTGATCTCAACTATTTCATTCATTCACTCACTCAGTTGTTCATTTGTTCTTTTACTCATTCAGTGCTGTGTTAGGCAAATGGCAGTGAGTGTTAACGTGGGGCTTTACCAAGTCCTCCTCCAAAATGTTTTGTCAGTGCCAAGCTTGTGAAATAAGATACTCTATTCCAGCCACATCAGGGAGGCAGGTAGCAGCTGAGGTTGTGCACACCTTGTGGCTTGCTCTCTGGAGGAAGGGTACCATATCAGGAGCAGTGCCTCTGTTCTCTGGCGGAACCCATGGAAAACAGTATCTGTGGGAATGGTGGGCAGAATGGGGAGTGAAGATGAGTAGG
>NC_045443.1:102198820-102309519 GCF_002776525.5 Piliocolobus tephrosceles
TTTTGTAATAGGGATTTTACTTTTTAGTTTTGTGAGTTAAATTTCTGTCATCTGGAGTGACCTGGGAAGATATTTCTTTCATTTTCTAGACAGGAGGCACACACCTTTCCTTCTGCCTCTTTCCCCATCATTTCCTGTCTTCTCTGCATATTTTTAACTTTATAAAAGATGCTGTTCTGTGTAGGACTCAGAAACAGCTGGTTCTCTCTGGTTTGGGAACTAATTGCCACTCCCCAGCTGTGGGATCTTGGACAAGTGGCTCAACCACCCTGAACTCAGGGGTCCAGGATGGGGGTTGGGCCCCAGAATTTCTGAGCCCCTCATGGCCATGCGTGGGAGGCTGGGTTCTGCCTGACTGCTGAGTCCGGAAGCATTAAAATTCATTATCTTCCCTGGAGCCAACTCTAGGCTCCATTAAACAGCTGGTCCCGGAGGCAGATGGAGCTGGCAAGGGGCCTGTTCTTAAAAGCAACAGGTTGTGTGTTGGCAACCGCACAAAGGCAGCCTTGGGAGGATCCAGCCCCTGCTGCTCTCCGGTCAGGGAGTCCAGGTGGATGAGAAAGGAAGGTGCCTGTCCCCCTGGGAAGGAAGGGAGAGGGATTACCATCAGGTGGTGGGAGGGGCAGCTCTCCAGAATCAGACCCTGGAACACTTGACCGAGGCAGCTGCACTCTTTGGGGTGTCAGCAGTGCAGGTGTGGAACACATGCAGGGATGAGCTTTGGAGGGACCAGAAAGACCCTCCTCCCCCAGAAAGACAAGGCACAGGAATAGCAGCAGCTGATGCTTGTTTATTTTTTATTCTGTATAAGTTAGTTACATATATTATCTCTAGCATCTAAGACGGTGTGGGGCCCCATGGGGCCACATTTTACAGAGGAGAAACTGAGGCTTTGAGGCCTCAGGAGACTTATTCTAGGTAGTTCAGCTGGCTCCAAAGCGCCCCTTCTCCCAGCTAAGGGATTATACAAGGGAGACAGGAAGAGGATCCGTATGATCCTGATCCTGGAGTTTGGCAGGGTGGATATATTAGGTTCCCAGGGCTGCCATACAAATTCCCATTATCATAAAGTGGGTTGCTTGAAACAGACATTGTCCTCTCATGGTTCTGGAGGCTGGAAGTCTGGGATCAAGGCTTGGTTCCTTCTGGAGGCTGTGAAGAAGAATCTTTCCCATGTCTCTCTCCTGGCTTCTGCGGTCGTTGGCAATCCTTAGTGTTCCCTGGCCTGTAGACATGTCTCTCTAGTCTCTGCCTCTGTCCTCACTGACATTCTGCCCTGTGTGTTCTGTCCTCACACCGTCTTCCTTCCATGTGTGTCTCTGGGTTCAGATTTCCCTCTGCTTGGGTTGGGTGTGGTGGCTCATGCCTGTAATCCCAGCACTTTGGGTGGCCAAGGTGGGTGGATCACCTGAGGTCAGGAGTTCGAGACCAACCTGGCCAACACAGTGAAGCCCCATCTCTACCAAAAATACAAAAATTAGCCGGGTGTGGTGGCATGCACCTGTAGTCCTAGCTCCTCAGGAGGCTGAAGCAGGAGAATCGCTTGAACCCGGGAGGTGGAGGCTGCAGTGAGCTAATATTGCACCATTGCACTCTAGCCTGGGCAACAGAGCGAGACTCTGTTTCAAAAAAAGATATTTCCCTCTTCTCGTAAGGACACCAGTCATTGGATATTAGATTAGGGCTCACACTACTCCAGTATGACCTTATCTTAATTTGATGACATTTGCAGAGACCCTGTTTCCAAATAAGGTCACATTAATAGGTGCTGGTTGGTCTAGACATTTCTTTTTCAGGGACAAAATTCAAACCACAACAGTGGGGAGGGCTGTAAGGCGGGAATGTGCAGGGGTGGGGTTGGGCTGAAGGGAAGTGAACTCACTTCTGCCTCTTTCTGGTTCTCTGGGCTGTGTACCAGGGAACAGGGCTCCTTCACCTCTCATCACCAGCTGGGAACCTGGAGGCGGAAGAGGCTGGGTCATGAGGGGCTTATAGGCCTTGGTCAAGGCTTTGGACCTGATCCTGGACTAGGCAGAGGAGAGCCATTGAAGGAGCTGAAGTGGAGGTGTGTATGGTCAGAATGCATGGTGAGCACTGGGAGGGGGACACATGGCGGGGACAGGAGAGGCGGGGCACCGGCCTGGGTTTCCGATACGACAGCTCAGAGGAGAGGAACAGGGCCCAAAGCTCAGAGGGGAGAGGAGGGCGGCTGAACAGGACTCCAGGTGGTCAGGTGGGCAGGCCTTGGTCTCAAAGGGAGAGGGCGGGAGAGGAGGGAACATTTGTTGAGTGAATTGAAGGAATCTGTAGCGAAGGAGGGTGGACTGTCCCTAGGAGGAGCAAGAGCATGGTGGGAGGGAAGGAGGTGGGGAGAGAGGCGAGGAAACCAGCTCACTCCATCTTACCGACGGCGGATTCTTCTCCCAGGGAGATGTGGGAACCACATTAATCCTGACGCTTCCCCAGGTTTTTGTGATTCTCAACCAGTGTGGGCTGGAGCAATCAGAGAAGTCTTCGTGGGCGTGTAGGTCTGACTTGGGGGAAGGAAGTACAGAGGCAGGAAAGCAGGGGGTGCATTTCAGGGGTGGGGACAACCTGTACAGAGGCCCAGAGCTGGAGCCGAGTGCAGTTCCACCCAGGGCCGGACGGGACCAGCTCTGCTGTGCGGAGAGGACCTTTTCCAGCCGCAGCAGCAGCTCCTGTCCTCCGGCCATGGAGATGTGCAGTTACTCCCCCTCATCAATATTTCAGCCTTGACTTTCACAAAACACCCCCTCTGCCTCTTTGCCTCCCCCAGCAGCCTGGGTGACTAAAGGGAAGAGCTGACGCCGTCCCTGCTGGTGGGCATGCCAGGGCCAGAGTGGGACCTCTCGAAGCCTTCGCACCTGTCTGTGACTTGAGACAGATGAGACTTCTTGAAACTGAGCCCCCAGCCCTCTGCCTGGCTGTCTCTTAGGCCCATCTCTGCACCTGTCTTTATGATTTGTTTTAAGGAAAAGCTGGGGAGGGGGCTTGAAGTCTCCTTATTCTCTGAATGATGTTCATCTGAATTGTACCAATTCCTGCAAATTGGAGGCTCCCACGTCTGTACCTCCCCTGCCCCCTCCCCTCTCAGAGTGTACAGAATTCATTCTGTGGCCTATTGTCATTCTCTCTGTTTAGCAGAAATTCTTTTTTTTTTTCCTCCTCGAGACAGGTTCTCACTCGGTCGCCCAGGCTGGAGTGCAGTGGCGTGATCTTGGCTCACTGCAACCTCCACCTCCTGGGTTCAAGCGATTCTCCCGACTTAGCCTCCCAAGTAGCTGGGACTACAGGTGCACGCCACCACGCCTAGCTAATTTTTGTATTTTTTGGTAGAGACAGGGTTTCACCATGTTACCCAGGCTGGTCTTGAACTCCTGACCTCAAGTGATCTGCCCACCTTGGCCTCCCAAAGTACTGGGATTACAGGCTTGAGTCAGTGCACCTGGCCTAGAAATTTTAAATTCTAAGTCCTTGGGCACCAGGAGCATCTCTAATAGAGACTTTTCAAAAATGATTTTGGGTTTCTACGTGGGTAACTGCTTCCTAAGCAGGTGAGTCACAAACCCATCTTTACAGCACAGCTGCATTCTCCATTGGAGGTGGGTGGAATCTGCTTCCGGACCGTAGGCTTCTGAGGCAGCAGTGTGTCTTACAAGGTTGTGTTCCCACCGACAGGGAGGAGCTGTGCTTCCCCAATATCAATCAGTGGGGTGGGAACAGGGACGGTGTTTCCTCTTCTGTGCTTCTGGAATACCATGGGGACTCTCCTAGCACTTCTGGGCTTGGGTTCTTCTCTAGGTGTTGCCTCTCTAAGCTATAAACTCAAGGGCAGGCATAGTATTTTGTTTTTTGGTTTCAGTTGCTGTATCCTCAGAGCCTAGCTCACTACTTGGCATGTAGTAAATGTTCAACAAATTAATTCATCCACTCACTTCTCAAATACTTACTGAGCACCTAATATGTGCCAGGCTTCATTCCAGGACTAAGGAGATAGCATTAAAGTAAACAAAGTCCCTCCCTTCATGGAGCCTCCATTCTGGTGGGGAAGACAGACTATCAACAAATGAACACAGCTGGGCGCGGTGGCTCATGCCTGGAATCCCAGCACTTTGGAAGGCCGAGGCGGGTGGATCACCTGAGGTCAGGAGTTCGTGACCAGCCTGACCAACATGGTAAAACCCCCTCTCTACTAAAAATACAAAAATTAGTCGGGCGTGGTGGTGGGCACCTGTAATCCCAGCTACACTGGAGGCTGAGGTGGGAGAATCACTTGAACCCGGGAGGCGGAGGTTGCAGTGAGCCGAGATCATGCCGTTGCACTCCAGCCTGGGGCAACTCCAGCCAGTGGCATTCCATCTCAAAAAAATAAAATAAAATAAAATAACACATGCGTGGTAAATAATGTAATTTGGGGTAATGAATGCCATTTAAGCAGGGCAAGGAAATGGAGTGATGGAGTGGGAAAACTATAGGTTGGTACAAAAGTAATTGTGGTTTTTGCCATTTTAAAAGTAATGGAGAAAACAGTAATTACTTTTGTACCAATCTAATATTTTGGAAGGTACCATTGAGGAAGTCTTCCCTGAAGGGTGGCTTTTGAGCAGAGACGGAAAGGAAGGGTGAGCCGTGGGAATTTCTAAGGGAAGAGTATTTGTGGCAGAGGGAATACCAAGGATGAAGACTTAGAGGTGGGGAAGAGCTGGGCGTGTTAGAGGAATGATGAGGCTGGATTGGGTGGGAGAGGCAGGCAAGGGTTAGATTATGTAGGGTCTTAACGGTCAAGGTTGGGTGTTTACTTGATTATAATCCGGGTTAATATTGACCAGATGCACATCAAAGGCCTGCAGGAAACCAAATTATTGAAAAAAGACAAGGCAGTTGTATTAATAGGATTCTATTCAACCATGTTTTCAGTTTACCTTCTGCTCATAGATAGACAGGCATTGCTTTGTAGTTAACCTAGGAATTCAACATGGCAGAGCAGTGGGAAGGTTTGGTTGAGCCTTAGGAGGGCTCGTGGTACCTTCTAGGAATTCAGTCTTGGATGGGGTGAATTTGATGTGTGCTATTCAAACTCAAAAACATGGATCAGCACCGGGAAACATCTTGAGATAGGGGCGGGAAGGCATGGTCATGCCCCAGCAGGTGGCATGAGTACTTTATGGCACTTTATAATTGAGCAGCAGAAAAGGCACGAGACTTGAATTTGAAAGATAAGGGTTCAAGTTCCAGTTCCCCCACTTAGGGAGTGATGTTGGATTTGTCATTTAACCTCTACAAGCTTAGTTTCTGCAGGCGATGTCCTTGTTCTGCTTTTTCCATAATGAATCTGAAAACCCTTTGCAAAGTGTTGCTGCTGCATCCTCCATTATCAACCCCTCTGTTAGACTGTGAGTTCCTTGAGGATGGGGGCTGCATTTCACGCATTCTGTGTCTCTTGGAATTAGCAGAATGCCAAGGTGCTCGCTGGATTTGCTGTGAATCGAATTCTGCTGTGACATTGCTGTGGTCAGCCATGTCTCCTGGGGTCCGAGTCTGCAACAGAAATGTCACATAACCTGGGAGAAGAGCACTCAAATTGGAGCCGAAATTCTAGCTCAGTCACTTAGAGGGATTTGGCTTGGACTAGTCACTTAACTTCCTTACGGTACTTTTTCCCATCTGTGAGATGAGTAAGATCATTTTACCAGCCTCATGTGCTACTTGTGAGGGTCAGATGAAGAAACATGAGTGTGTTAGGTTATAGGACTGACTGCTATTCCATGGCAACCAAATAGCAATGGCTTACAGAAGATGGGAGTTCATCTCTCACTAAACAGTCCTGACATGGCCTGATGTGGCGACGCCATGGCATCGGAAGCCTAGACCCCTCCCATCTTATTGTTCTGCCCCCACACTGAGTGTTGACCTTATCCATGTAGCCCAAGATGGCCCTCCACTACATTCTTACCCTTGCAGGGAAAGGGGGAACAGTGACAAAGGGTGTCTTCATAATCCCATTGGCCAGACCTGGGCCATGTAGCATACTTCTTGCTGAAAGGGGTTTTTAGCTGGTCTTTATTCTCGGTGCCAGCATGCCTGACTCACTTTCTAACACTATGAAAGAAGGCAAGACCAGGTTTTGGGGAACAAGTGAAGTCTCTGCCACAGCAAAATAAAAGATAATTCTGAACTGTGAAGTGGAAACGATTCAGGGCTCACCCACAGCTTGAATTGGAAATGATTTGATTCTGCTGGAGTCTAATGGAAAACAGCGCCCTGTATCTTCTGTATTATTATTGTCACTGAATGCTTGCTCTGTGCCAGCCACTGCGCTGTGGGTTTCATAGGTGCTACTTCCGGGTAATCCTCACAACGGTCTTATTGTGTAGGTCTGTTATTAGGTCCATTTTTTTTTTTTTTTTTAGACGGAGTCTCACTCAGTTGCCAGGTTGGAGTGCAGTGGCGCAATCTTGGCTCACTGTAACCTCTGCCTCCCAGATTCAAGTAATTCCCCTGCCTCAGCCTCCAGAGTAGCTGGGATTAGAGAGACTGAGGCTTAGAGAAGTCAGAGGAGGGATTGGAACTTGGGAATGCTGGACTCCAGAGCTCATACCCTCAATAGCTCCTACTGCTCAGTCCCCTGGTTCCAATCTGGTGTTTCTGCTCTGGATATATCTGGTCCCTTTTCTGCCCCTACCTTCCTGGCTGGGCCTCATTTCCAGAAATGCCACTGACATGGCAGGGGACACTAGTGCTCTGGTTGGTTGGTGTTGTTCCTAGCAGTGCTGTCATCCACCCGAAATGGAATTGATTTGCAGAAATATGGGCCACGACGGAGGAGGCTACTTATGCTAGTAGGAGAGGGCTCAGGTCCCGCAGAGGTCAAGTGGACAGGGCTAGGAAAACCAGCTCTAGGGGGACAGATGTGATTTGGGAATTACCATTCCCAAATGCACCTGAGTTACTGTGGTAGGAAAAAGTGCAGAGCCCAAAATAGTGGTCAGAGCCTTTGCTTGAGCCTTCTAGAGCCTTCCCTGGCCCAGAGCAAAACTCAAAAATCTCTTCAGGCTAAAGTGACTACACTTTGTCCTGTTGGCAAATTGGTTGGTTTAGTGTGTTGAGAATTCAGCACCCATTTTTCAATGATATCACAATCATTATCCAATGAAAGGTGATCGTATCCTGGTTTAGTTGCAAGATTTTAGAGCTCAAGGGGGCTTAGGCATTATTAATCAAATCCTTATCTTACAGAGGACCAGAAAGCCTGCCTGCCAGGCCTGCCCAGGGTCCGGTAGCTACATTGAGTTAGGGCTGACTCTCTGGGGGCCCCACCTGAGCATGAGGGACAGGACTTTGTGAAATCTCATATAGGCAACAGGGGTGGCAATTCATGACGATTGGACATTTGTCTGCCTCTTGGCATCTTCTCAAAGCACAGAATGGGTTAAAGGGGCATTCTTGATTCTCCACTGTGTTGACTCACCATTTGGGGGCCTCAGTTTCCCCATCTGCGAAATGGGCATGGTAGTAATAGAACTCACCTCATAGAGGGTTGTTGGGAAGTGTTTTTTTATTTTTATATTTTTTAGATGTAGTCTTGCTCTGTTGCCAAGGCTGGAGTGCAGTGGTGTGATCTTGGCTCAGTGGTGTGATCTTGGCTCACTGCAACCTCTGTCTCCCCGGGTTCTAGTGATTCTCGTGTCTCAGCCTCCTAAGTAGCTGGGATTACAGGCGCTTGCTACCAAGCCCGACTAATTTTTGTATTTTTAGTAGAGACGGTTTTGCCTGTTGGCGAGGCTGGTCTTGAACTCCTGACCTCAAGTGACCCGCCTGCCTCGACCTCCCTAAGTGCTGGGATTACAGGTGTGAGCCACTGTGCTCGGCCATTGTTGAGCTGATAGTGTCTGCTGTGCTTAGATCATCTCCAGCATGAAGGAAATACTCAAAGCAGTCGTTATGATCACTTCCACAGTAGCCTTTTTCACTCTTGCTCAAGGGGCTGTGTGCTCCCACGAAAGCTTGGGGATCTTTGTCTCATTCATCTTTGTATTTCCTTGGTCACACCATCCATCAGCTTGAAGACTTTTTTGTTTACCTTGACTATCTCCAGTGTGCCATGCATGAATTCTTCAACAGTCATAATAGCCTTTTCATCCATAAATTTAATTTTAGCTTGTTTAATAGCCTTGCAGAACGTGACCTTTTCCATGATAAATTGGCAGGAAATAAACCCATCCTTCTTCCATGGGGTGGACTGGTGAGATGGTGGGGGTTGGTGTTCTTGTTCCGGATCTGGTGGGAGTGGTTGTGGATGTTTGCTCTTGGTGGTTTTCAGTGCACATGTAAGGGGCTCTCTGGGGTTGTGTGGGTCGGGAGGGGTTTGGGGTAGGCTCTGCTTGGCCCTGGAATGGGTCAGGTGGGGAACGTTTCTCAGTTTCTTATAGGTGCTCAGTTGTCATTTGACTCCGCAGCCTGCTCTTGGTTACCCTCTGTAAGTGGTTCTGGGGTCTGGCACTACTAAGGTGTGGCTGGAATATGTTCCTGGGACAGTTATTTGAGATCTACGTGGAGACACCCAGGAGCATCGAGGATCAGGTAGACTCAGTCTCTGCCCCCAAGAGCTCTAATGAGACCCTGTTTCCCCCTAGTCTTCCCCTTTTCTGCAGCTCCAAGGATGAGCACCCCCCGGAGTGGGCTGAGACCTGAGCTTCTCAGGTGGGTCTCCTCTGTGTGTCTTCATAGTTCAGCAAACACCTGATGTTTCCCTTGGGGACCAGCCCACTGGGGCATTACAGAAGCCCAGACACACTCCAGAGTCCAAACACTTGGGTGGGGATCCCGCTCTGTCACTCTGTGGCTCCCAATCTGGGACAGTGCGGGAGCCACATGTGGAATAAATCTATGTTGGATGAATGACGATTAGTGTGTTGCCTTGGGAAAGTCGTCTCATCTCTCAATCCCTCAGCTTCTTATCTCTAAAGTAGAGATCATAGTGTCCACCTCATGGTGCTCTTGAGAAAATTAAATGAGATAGTGCCTCTGAAGCTGGAACCACAGTGCTCAGGGTTTAGTGGGTCTGCAAACAATGTAACTGCTGGTGTTATGATATTCCTGTGGCCCCTCACTGCAAGGCTCTTGGAGCCTAGTTCCCTCCCAATATTAAGCCTTGTTAAATCTTACCTCTTTTTTCCCCAAGTCTGCCTAGGGTTAGAATTGTCCAAGACGCAAGTCAGTGATCCTTTGCCAATGTATTTGTATTCGTCCATTTTCATACTGCTATGAAGAAGAAATACTGGCTAATTGATAAAGAAAATGAAATTTAATGGACTCAGTTCCACATGGCTGGGGAGACCTCACAATCATGGTGGAAGGTGAAGGAGGAGCAAAGGCACGTCTTACCTGGTGGCAGGCAAGAGAGTGCGTGCAGGGGAACTGTCCTTATTTAAAACCCTCAGATCTATTGAGATTTACTCACTATCATGAGAACAGCATGGGAAAAACCCACCCGCATGATTCAACTGCCTCCCACCAGGTTCTTCTTGTGACATGTGGGGATTATGGGAGCTATAGTTCAAGATGAGATTTGGGTGGGGACACAGCCAAACCACATCAATATTATTTTCCCCCCAATCACATAATTTGCCTTTCACACCTAGGGTGACTCCAGTAGTGGGGACTCAAGAGCTCCCTGATGGTGAATGGTGGTAGGAGGAGAAGCCAGCTGTAGATGCCTCTGAATTCCTATCCTGGAAGGGACTCTTGGGACCACCTGGGCAGCCTCCATGTTTTCTAGGACTTTTTTTTTATTTATTTTGATGAGACAGTGTCTCGTTTTGTCGCTCAGGCTGGAGTGCAGTGGCATGATCTTGGCTCACTGCAACTTCCACCTCCCAGGTTCAAGCGATTCTCCTGCCTCAGCCTCCCGAGTAGCTGGGACTACAGGTATGTGCCACTGTGCCGGGCTAATTTCTGTATTTTTAGTAGAGATGAGGTTTCACCATGTTGGCCAGGCTGGTCTCAAACTCCTGACCTCAAGTGATCCACCCGCCTCGACTTCCCAGAGTGCTGGGATTACAGGCGTAAGCCACTGCGCCTGGCCTCTAGGACTTTTGTAAATTGTCTACCTGAGTATATTAACCCATGGTTCAGGAAGCCCCCAGCACTAAGATGCTGTATCACCAGTATTTGAGGAGTCTTCAGGCAGTGGGGCAGGGAGTGAGAGCAGAACAAATGCTCCAGCATGAGGAGACCCAGGGGATTTGTGTGGCTTTGGCATCATCAGTACAGTTGTTAGGAAACCCAGGCTAATTAGGGTGCTCTGTTGTTCTCAGCAGGCCCTTGAAATTGGGCAGACTTCTGGCTCACCTCTTAGAGAGAAAGGAACACTGTGTACCATTTTCTCCCTGTGTTTGCCACAGGGAAATGGCTATGGTTGCTGAGAAGTTGCGACAGAACCTGCAGGCCTGTGCTTACCATGTTTCTCAGGAGAACAGGGATGGCCTGTGTGGCAGCCACATTTTTACTCCTTTGTGCTTCCCCTTTTTCCTCCATTCCCAGGCCTGTGAATGTTCTAGATTCTCTGGACACACTCAGCCTTCTGGAGTATGTCCAGGCAGCATGACTGTGACATGCAAAGAACAAGGGCTTGGAAACCATTCTCTGGCCATGTGATGTTCATGAGAGTTAATCTGATGACTCTGTGCCTCAGTGTCACTGCTCTCATGGGAATCTAGAATATTCCTCACCAAGAGGTTTTGAGGCTTTATGGTCCCACATAAATTACTTCTTTCTCTGTTCTTTCCCCTAAGCCCTATCTCAAAGTCTATTCCAGTCCTTATTGTCACTTGTGTGAAATTCTCCCTTCTCTGTTCTTTCTTCTAAATTACATCTAGGGGTTGGAGTAGGGGGCGGTCTGCCTGCAAAATGAAAGCCGCTCATAATGGAAATAATTTTAGACTCTCACAGAAGTTACTGTGACTCAACAGCTGAACAAAAACGCTTGGTTTCTCATTCTGGAAGACATTCCTCCATCCCCGCAGGTCCTGGCAGAGGAGCAACTTTGTGACTTTCACCTGAGGGCCTGTGGGGTGTGCTCTCAGGGATTGTGAGGGTGGGTTCTGGAGGGATCTTCTCAACACAGACAGCATTGTTCCTCTCTTTGCAGCAGAGGGAGTCCTTTGAACCCATGAGTGTGGCCTTTATAATTCAATCCTCAGAATGTTTGAAAGAATAGGTCTTTAGAAAGTCGAAATTACCCTCTGTTTGGGAAATTACAAACACCTACAGGTACATACACCTCCCATGTTCCCCTAGTGTGAGCACAGCAGACATCACTAATGGATCCCAGCACCTTTCTCTGTGCTGAACCTGAATGGAACCTTAGAATCTTTTCCCCGTAGTGCCTGAGCCTGAGAAAATGTATACTTTTACAGTTACAGAAATTGAGACCCAGAGACTTAAGTATCTAGTGTAAGGCAGTCTTCTTGTAAGGTGAATGAATACAAATATATATACACACACATATGTGCATGTACACACACATACATATGTAAAATTTATGTTGGCAAGTTGTGCAAATTGTTCCTGATGGAACACCTCCCACCCAGTACATTTAAATGTGAGGTTCTCCATCAGGACCAATTTGCAAAACTTGCTGCTGTCTCTAAAGAATGGAGTACACTATCACACTGATAAAATAGCATAGCCCTCACGCTTGCCAAGTTTGAGCTGCGGGAATATTTGGGAAAATGAGCTGCATGGGTCAGATGGACCACATCACCTGGAGCAGACAGAATACACCTAAGATGGAGGATGACTGACAAGTTGGAACATTTTTTGCTAGGCAGGGAGGTGCAGTTACAAAATATCTGCCTGCTCAATTAGATCTGGCAGAAAATGCAATCCTTTTCTAGAGGGTAGAGAACCATTTGTTTGAGATGATTAGTTTCTTTTTGGGTAGAAAGGTTTTCCCTGGGTGGATGTTTTATGAGGCTTATGTCATTGTCCCTCTCTTCCTGCCTCTTCCTTTATTTCCTTTTGTCCTTTAAGATCCAGCTCCCTCCTCCAGGAATCTTCCCCTCTGCTGCCTGCCCGAAGTACCTCTAGTTTCATTCCTGTTGAAACACTTCATTCTGTCCCCAGTGAGAGCCTTACAGCTCCACCTAGCATGAGCTCTCCTGTGAATTTTTTCCTGTGTACCTGACAGTGTTGAGCAGGGATCCAGGGCCACACAACCCATGAGCTGCGTGCAAAGTTTAGAGGTTGCCATGGTCTGAATGTTTGTGTCCCTCCCACAAATTCAAGTGTTGAAACCTAATCCCCAGTGCAATAGTATTGGGAGGTGATTAGGTCTTGAGGGCTCTGCCTTCATGAATGGAATTAGTGCCCTTATAAAAGAGGCCTGAGGGAGCCTCTTCACCCCTTCTGCCATGTGAGGACACAGAAGGCGTCACTATTTGGTGCCTTGCCAGACACCGAATCTGCTGTTGCTTTGATCTTGGACTTCCCAGCCTCCAGAACTGTGAGCAATACATGGATAAATTCCTTAGTCTAGGATGTTTTGTTATATCTGCAGGAGCAGACTAAGACAGAGATACCAAGTTTGTCTGTGCATTTGTGGCTTCCCAGGGCAGGTGAGGGTAGAGGAAGAACTCGTATGTGTGTTGCTTTTCTATGCCGGGAGTCAGAGGTTGGGCTGGGTCCCATGATCAGGGCTGCTGTTTAGGGCTGGGGTCTTCCTGTCTTCTGGCCTCGTGAATGGCCTGGTGCTTTGCCTGGCGAGAGGAGTCAGGCTCTCCTCTCTTGCTGTGGTGTGTTGCTGCTACTCCGCTGTCTAGCAGCTACTGTTGCCATGGAGCAGCAAGAGGTACTGTGCCAGCGGCCCCCCTCCTACTGTCCTTGCAACAGCTCCTCTGTCTGCCTTCTTAGCCCTCAGCCCTGCCATGGGATGGGGACAGAGGAGACTGCAGCAGCAAGTGTGGCTGATTTTAACTGATTTCTGCTTGGTACGCATTTACCGATGAGCTGTAGGTCAGCAACTTCCAACAGAGCTGAGATGCGAAGAGAATGGCTGGCTGCCTAGTTGCTTCCTGGGACTTTGAATGGCATCTTGACATTTTACAAATGTGATCATGGGAGCTGCTGATGGGACCTCCCCTAGAGATACAATGACAGCAGCAACTGTCATACTCTACTATTATCTATAATGTGGCTTGTGTTTATCAACTCACTTGAACCTGGAGGCAATATTATCTCCATTTTACAGATAAGGAAACTAAAGTTCAGAGAGGTTAAGTAACTTGACCAAATTAACACAGTGAAAAAAAGGTAGAGCTGGGATCCAGTCCCAGGCAATAGGGCTTTATAGTTCATGCTCTTAACCACTGTTTTCCACTGCCTCTCTTTCTAAACTAAAAGTTGAAACCTGCCATTGGAGATCTTTAAAAATGAAAGTAGGTCATTAGCTCTTTAAGACAGTCTATGTGTGTAGCGACTTTTATTAAATACTTAGTGAATAAAGTACCTCAGAGTATGCCAGGTACTCTTCCAATTGCTCTCATATATTAGCTCATTAATCCCCACAACACTCCTGAGAGGTAAGTATTATTATTTTCATCACCATTTCACAGAGGAGAAAACTGAGGCATGGAGAGGGTTAGTATCGACGGTCATAGAGCCAGGATGTGACAGGGTCAGGACTGGTACCCAATTGTCTGGCTCTAGATTCCAAATACAAGTAAAACTACTAGCTTATGAAACTAAATTTGACAAACTTCTCAACTTGGTTATTCTGGCGGAAGAAATTCTAGGAGTAGAGAACCCTCCTGGAGTTACCGTCTTAGTTACTAGAGCTCAATTCGTGAGACTCCATAGCTTTCCAGAACATTTTATATTCTGAATAAAAAAACGCATACGACAAAAACAACCAGGTGCATTTGTTCAAAGGAACGATCCTCAGGATTTGTGGACAGTTCACTTCGAGACAGTTCACTGTCTCTTACAATCTGTTTTCTGTTCTGAGCAGTTAGCTTCAAAACTTAGGGGAAGAGCTCAGAGGACGTCTGAGTCCATTTTGCATCTTCATCACACAGAGCTCTCTGGCTGAGTGCGTCATGGCTGTTAGGTACAGCAGACCTGTTGGGTTGATCAGCAACAGAATTGTTATGCCTGGGATAAGAACATAATGAAGTAGGGAGATTCCAAGCTTGGAATTTGGGGCCCAGATTCTAGGGGATGCCTCCATGGTTCTCAGGCTGCACCGTCTCCATTGATCTGCCCAGTTTATGGAGCCATGGGGGAATACATCCTGCTATTGAAGATGATGTTGGTGCAGGTGGTATTGGGGTGGCACCATTGACCACACTGCACTGGGAGTCCCCAACCCTGGGCTTTCCCTTTTGAGGTTCAGTGCAGTCTCTTGATTCTGCTTCATAATCTTACTTTACAGTTGGAGGAAGAGGACGGGTTGCGAAAGGAGCTTCCTTTGCGTGTGGTCAGAGCACTGGGCCGTCTGAACAGCCCCCTCCACGGTCTGCAAAATTTCTAAATTCTGATAGAAACAGTTAGTGGTCTTGACATATCTGACAACCTACAAAACCAACATCCCCTGGGGTTTGATCTCTCCAGTGGTGTCAGAGGAGTCCGAAGTGAGCATCTGGAAGCTCGGCTGTGATCCAACCTATTTGGGAGGATCTGCAGTAAACCAGTGACTGCCCTCCCTGCCCCACCTCTACTCCTAAAGGGTTCCGTTTCACAAGAGCCAGGCTCAGGTACCTGTTTTTCTCCACCCACACCCTGTTTATTCCTCTCTTCCTCAACTGTCTTCGTTGTTGTTCTTGTTGTATATGAGAAAGTTGACTCATTTTTAACATTTGCAAGCCTCCCCCTCCCACTAGTAGGTGTGCGAGCAGCTGCGGATTTTACCATCTGTAAACCTTCCACACTCCAGCAGATCCTCTTTCTGCCTTTCGGCACTGTGCAGCCCACCCAAGCCACGTGCCTTCTCAGTGTCCCATCTATGCCTCTCTCTGAAATCAGGAACCAAGCTCACTGGTGATGAGCATGACGGGACCTCAGAAAGAAGCCTACTCTTTTCCTTCCTGCAACAAAAAGTGCCAGGCATTTAGTATTAGGGATACAGAAGTGAATACACAAGGTTCTTCCCTTCAAGCAACTCGGGAATTTAGAAGAAATAGCAACAGTATTAACAATTGCTACCATTTATTCAGTTTCAGGATATGCAAGCCATTGTGCTTTTTTGCTTTTTTTTTTTTTTCTGAGACTGAGTCTCGCTCTGTTACCCAGGCTAGAGTGCAGTGGCATGTTCTCCGCTCACTGCAACCTCTGCCTCCCAGGTGCAAGCGAATCTCCTGCCTCAGCCTCCCGAGTAGCTGGGATTACAGGTGCGTGCCACCACACCCAGCTAATTTTTGTGTTTTTAGTAGAGATGGGGTTTCGCAATGTTGACCAGGCTGGTCTCGAACTCCTGACTGCAGGTGATCCACCTGCCTCGGCCTCCCAAAGTGCTGGAATTGCAGGTGTGAGCCACCGTGCCCAGCCCACTGAGATTTTCCTGAATGATATCATCTAATAATTCTCAAAACCAGCCTGGAACTTAGGAATTCTTTTTTTCATCTTAGAGATGAGAAAATGGCAGAGAGGATAAGTTAATCAGCTGAGGCCACATAGCTAGCAGGTGGTGGACTTAGTAGTTTGTCTTTGGAGGACAAACAATTTTTTTTTTTGAGATGGAGTTTTGCTCTTATTGCCCAGGCTGGAGTGCAATGGTGCGATCTCAGCTCACTGCAACCTCTGCCTCCTGAGTTCAAGCGATTCTCCCACCTCAGCCTCCCGAGTAGCTGGGATTACAGGCATGCGCCGCCATGCCTGGCTAATTTTGTATTTTTAGTAGAGACGGGGTTTCTCCTGATCTCCATCAGGAGATCAGGCTGGTCTTGATCTCCTGACCTCAGGTGATCCGCCCACCTCAGCCTCCCAAAGTGCTGGGATTACAGGTGTGAGCCACTGCACCCGGCAACAAACAGTATTATTGAGAATAATGTTGACTGAACACCTCCAGTGTCCCACTTGTCAGTGCTTGTACACACAGACTTTCGGTCTCCTGAAGTGCTGTGGACACTTTGATCAGAGAGGGTCATGGTTTGTTAGGATCACCACACAGGAGGAAGTGGCAGTTCACGTCTGATGCTGAAGTTTGTTTAACTCCAGACCTTTCCAGCTCCTAACCCCTGGACTGTATCACCTCTCATCAAAACAGTGCAAGATGTATTATCAAACCCAGCTACTTGTTAGACTAGAAAAAGGAGCTGTTAAAAATGACTCTAGAGGCCGGGAGTGATGACTCAGGCCTGTAATCCCAGCTCTTTGGGAGGCCAAGGTGGGTGGATCATTTGAGTTCACTAGTTCAAGACCAGCCTGGCCAACATGGTGAAACCCCATCTTTACTAAAAATACAAAGAAATGAGCCAGTGTGGGGGCACGCACCTGTAATTTCAGCTACTCAGGAGGCTGAGGAACAAGAATCACTTGAACCCAGAAGGCAGAGGCTGCAGTGAGCTTAGATTGTGCCACTGCACCCCAGCCTGGGTGATAGAGTGAGACCATGTCTCAAAAAAAAAAAAAAAAAAAAAAAGACTGTAGGACCACAGGCATAAACTGGGATGATCCCAGGGTGACTGGGCTTTATGTTTGCCCTAAACAGGATGCACAATCCAGTAAACAAGTATTTTCTTTTTTGGAGATGGAGTCTCGCTCTGTTGCCCAGGCTGGAGTGCAGTGGCGGGATCTCAGCTCACTGCAAGCTCCGCCTCCTGGGTTTACACCATTCTCCTACCTCAGCCTCCCAAGGAGCTGGGACTACAGGCGCCCACCACCTCACCCGGCTAGTTTTTTGTATTTTTTTAGTAGAGACGGGGTTTCACCACGTTAGCCAGCATGGTCTTGATCTCCTGACCTCGTGATCCGCCCGTCTCGGCCTCCCAAAGTGCTGGGATTACAGGCTTGAGCCACCGCGCCCGGCCAACAAGTATTTTCTGAGTGTCTGCTGTGTGCCAGACAGTGTTCCTGCTATGAACGGAAGAGGCTCCAAGAGCTTGCCATTAAGGGTTGGAGGAGGAACTGGGGACAGGGACGAGGCCATGTCGGGTGGGGACAGTGCTCTGAGGAAGACATGCAGGGTAGTGGCATTGCAGGGGTGAGGGTGCCAGGAAGGCCTCCGCGAGTCCTCTGTGATAATCTAGGTGAAGGAGGTCTTAACTTAGACAACTGAAAAGGCAAAGAAATGCCTGGGAGCAGGAATATCTTGTCCGTTTGAAGGAAATTCCTGGGTGTGTTCTGAGTGAGCTGCTGAGTGGCCAGCAGGTGCCGTTCTGTGGGGTTCGGTGGAGTGCAGGCTACAGCCTGGCCTGCGTGAGCCAGCTGTCGGGGTAAAGGATGCTGAGCCACCGAGTCGTCCCCTTCTGAAGGAGGCTGTTCTGCAGACAACAGGTTTGGAGGCCACTGCTTCATCAGAAGGGCCCATCCTGCCCTTCCCTCCTTTGGCAGTGCTCAGAAATTGCTTATTGGGGTATTCCTTGGTCTTTGCCTGGGGAGTAGAGGAACTCAACATTGTAAATAAAAGGCTTAGCTTCTTCAAAATTCATTCTTGTCCTCTATTGTTAGAGACCAGAGCTCGTGCACGCATGCCACCCACCCTGTGATTACAAATCATGGCCCTCGGGTGGGTGGGTGGCATGTGTGCATGAGCTTTGGTCTCTAAAATAGAAGTGTGAGAACTGTTCTCTCTTATGCCTGTTCCCTCCCAAGTACAGTATATCCACGTCAGCTTGCTCACAGGCGTGATGGTCGTTCACATTAAGTGTTCACTCTGCTTCTCAGTGGCAGGAGAGCTTTTCTTGCCTTAGCCTACTGTGTCCTCACAAGAACTCTATGAACTAAGTACTGTTTTTATTCTTACTTTCAAGATGTGGAAGCTGAGACCCAGAGAGGTGAAACCTAAAGAGCCCAAGGTCACCCGCTTGGGAGAACAGGGGCTGGAATCCCTGACACAAGGGGCCTAGCAGAAGCCAGGGCAGGTATTAGCAGGCCCATTTTGCAGAGGGGAAGACTGAGGTGCAGTGATGCAAAATGTGTGGCAGAGGGTTGGGCCTAGATTCTGGGAGTTCTGGTTCTGGGTGACCGTCCACTAGAATGGGAAAGGTGGCAGAACCATATATATGAGCCCATCACTTGTTCAGGGACTTGGTCAGGGGCCTCCCAGAACTTGGAGAAGAGCAACGGACTCTTCAGGGAAGAGCTCAGAACTGGAGAGCAGGAGCTGGGAGCACCTCCCATGGCTGCAGTCTCTGGTCATTTCTAAAGCCCATGCAAAGGCTGCATTTGGTTATCCACCCACTTCCATTTAGCCAGGACCTTTAATGCATTCCTAAATCCTTAAAAATCACCTGGAACATGTTTAAAAGGGCAGATTTCTGGGCCCTGAGATAGGCCTATTGATTCAGGATCTGGATTTTGGGGGCCTAGGAGTCTGCGTTGACACCATCCCAGGCTCCCCTGAGGGACATTCATGTTGGAGAATCCCTAGACCTCGGTACTAAGACTCCAGAGAGGTGGAAATGACAGTGGATTCAATCTGAGGCTCTGGGTGGGGGGCTTCAACAAAAGACCGTGGCCACTCAGGGCCAGGGCAAACGTTACTGTCACCAGCCCCAGACACTCTGGGGACATGCTGGAAACATCTGTCTGGCGGAGTGTTTCTGTTTTGCACCAGTATGATTTGTGAATCTGGGGCTGCAGCCTTTCTTTTTTTTTTTTAATTTAAGAAAGTGGTAAAATATATGTAACATAAAATTGACCATTTTAACCATTTTTAGTGTATAGTTCAGTGGCATGAAGTACACTCACATTGTGTTCATGCAGCCCAAACTTGAGAGCTCCTTTTGTAACATTCCAGGAAGGAAGGGCTGTGTACACACTAGGTGCTTCATAAATGCTTTCAGCTGACAGTGGGGTGGTGGGATTATCGGGGTGGTAGGCTTCATTATCATGGATTAAGTAAGCATTCCCACTCTGTACTTTCTTAGGCAACTTAACCTCACTCTGTAATGCTGAAGCAGACACTAGTGAGCTATGTTTAACGCTTCATTTCTATTTCTGGGTGAAGCAGGATGATGAGTTCATTGTCTGGTCAATGCCAAGGGCAACTTCCTCTGCTTTCCGAGGCTCCCATGGCAGAATAGAGGATATCTGTGAAAAATCCAAATTTTCCTCCTATGTGTGTGTCGGGTAAGGGCAGCCCACAGTTATGACTGGGGCTCCAGTTTCAAATGCCGCTGACTCAAGACCGATTTGGTTGAGAACCAGACAAATGGGCCTTTTTATACTTAAGAGGAGATTTTTCTTACCACGTGTCAACAAAAGATCTGTAGACAATCTTGTTATACATTTCACACTGCTGACTTCATAAGTGTAACAGCACTCACGACCCATTTACATTTTTTGGTGTATTTGGGTTTATTTCTGTGGTTACCATGCACTGAGGGAAGTCCACAAAAGGCGGCCTGTTCAGGGCTGGAGTATGGTGCCAGTGGAATTTTGGTGAGGTTCACAGCGGTAGAAGGGAGTGGACTGGGAGGTGCAGAAGTACTGAATTTTGCAGCTGGAAGGAATCTTATATAGACTAAATCCCCCCTTATTTATAGATGAGGATATTGAGACCCAGAAACAGGGGGTGGTCCTGACCTAAGGTCACATCGCTGGTTAGGATCTCAGCCCACCACTGACTTCCTGTTCTCCAGACCCATTTACTTGCCACTGCTCGGATCTTCGCAGTCCTTGAACCCTGAGTTCCATTGAACTAGATGCCTTGTAATGTAATACAGCTGACGATAAGTTTTCCTGAATTGAGTATTCTTCCAAAAATCATGTATAGATTTGGTGACTTCTCCATTTTTCTTTTCCTGCATTTGGGGAGAATCAATCTTTGTCTCTGAGCAGATCTTTCTGTTTGAGTGTCTTTCCTAAGATCTTTATCTTTCTGATTGCATATTCAGAACCCCCTGCCTCTATTGTGATGACAGCTCTAGGTACGTTGGCTCTCTCTCTGGGATGACAGCACCGGTTGAAAAGTGGAGAATTGAATCATCAGCTTTCTGGCGTGGTTTATTCTGTCCCAGAATCCCAAAGTTCTGTCTGATACTATTTAGTCACTGTCCTTGCCGTGTGAAAAGTGATTCACATGTAAGCCATGGAAAGCACTCAGCAAGCTCTCTCAGATAGGAATTCTTGAGGAGGCCATGAAAAGCCAACAGTGTTAATTGGAGATAGACTGCCATGTGAGAGCCAAACCCCTCATGTTCTCAGGGAAAAGCTAGGAAAATGTTGGGATCTTGTGACATGCAATTGTCTCAGCCTCAAAGCTAGATTAATTAACTCACTAAATGCAAAATGTTTGTTGAGGGCTTATTTTGGTCCTGGTCCTACTCAAAGTAAGAGATACGAAAAGCAACTTGATGCTGCCTTTGACCAGAAGAGGCCATGAGAAGGTGCCCAGGTAATTATCAAGGGGCTTGGTTACATGCCCCTGTTTCCTTGTTACCCTTAAGGAATGAGAGAGAGATGCTTGAAGAAGAGCAGAAGCTCTACTTGCCCTTTAAGCTTGGCAAGGGTTGGGTCTGTTTCCTCCTCCATTCCTGGACTTCCAGTACCATGTGGATGCTCAGTGAATATCTGCTCTTTCTTTTAGCCTTCATATGGGAGGCAACTGTTGTGTAGAGGGAATAAGACTAGACTTGGGTCCCATCTACCTGGGTTGAAGTCTTTACCCTACCACTTAGGTCTCACCCCGGACAAGTCACTTGATGTTGCCAAGCCTCCATTTTTGTTGCACTGATAGAGTGGAGATGCCAGCGATTGATCTTGTGACCTTAGCGGCATCACTTAACCTCCCTGACCTTGGATTTTTCACCTTTAAAATGAAGGACAGTGAAGATAAGTGTGGAGCACATGTCAGAACAGACAGCAAAACAGGCATTCATTATTATCGTTCCCATGTCAGAAATGGGCTACTATCTTACTGTTTTATCTCAAATGAAATTTCAAGAGAATGATATATTGCAACGTGGGTAACTTTCATTTGTCAGTGTGTGGATGCGCACCCCCTACCCGGGGTGTATTCCTCAGCAGCCCAGCAGGGGAGGGCACATCCACACATTGCCTGTTTTAATTTTGTTGCCCGTTCTAATTCTGTAGCCCCACTACACCCAACCAGCTTGTATCCCAGAGATGAAAGGTAATTTGAATAACTGTTTAAGCCAAAACATAATTGGAGATAAAAGCTAAATATCTAAGGTCCAGCAGTATTAAGATGACCAGAAGTGATGTATTGGATCCTCTGCTGCTTCTGAACCATCTGAGTTGATACCATACTCTCCACCAGCTTTGGTCATCAAGGAGCACACAGAATCATTGCTTATAATTGAAGACAGTGGACAACGATCCCATAAGTTACCAGTCCCTTTTATTCTAATGGACATTTGAAGAAAAAGGCCTGAATTTTCAATAAAAGCATCATCTTTTTGCTTTCAAGGCCCTTCAGCTATTTCATTAGGGGATTGAAGCCAGACAACGTTTGTGACTTTCCCCCTACATTTGGGGAATGGGGGATAGAATATCTTTTGTGGTTTTTGTTTACAAGAAGGAAGATTTCAGACTTGAGCTGGAGTATGAAAGGAAATTGAAACTAAAGATTGGGTTCTGGATTTGACTAAAGTTTCTAATATTGTTCAGCCACAATAAAGCCAAAAGCGTTCACTGTATGCTCTGGCTGATATAATAAACCATGGGCATTTAAGAAAAGGGTTGATTAGGTCAATTACATTAGATGTTAGGCTGCCTGTTTCTAAATACCATGGGATATAATTTATTTCAGTGGAGCTTTAAGCCCTCATGCATGGTAGACATGTCGATTATGGATAAATTAAAGGAAAAATAAATGAATATTCACTATGGCAGACACAATCAGAGAAATGGTAGAAAAATATGTAACTTAACTTTCAACCTCTATACCAGCTAGGATTGTGCCCCTTGCAAAGCTTCCTGGAAGGTTGGGAGCCCAACCTTTTCTCTCTACTTGTTGTAATTTACTTCTAGGATATAGCTGGGCCAGGAGTATTTTGTCAAGAAATGGGTGCTCAGTCTTCTGAGACTCCATACTTAAGTTGGAAGGAAAGAGAATTTTCATACTTCTTGATTCCTTTTTTTATAGAGACGGGGTCTCACTTGGTTGTCCAGGCTGATCGTGAACTCGTAGCCTCAAGCAATCCTCCTGCCTTGGCTTCCCAAAATGCTGGGATTAATAGCATGAGCCACTGCACCCAGCCTGGGTTTTCATATTTCTTATAATTGTCTTAGAATTTTCAGTTCCAGTACACTCATTGTGAAAAGCAAGTGAAGCCTTGAATATTGGTGTTTATTGAGATTAGGAGAAAGTGAAAGGCAAAAATCTGAGTGCCTTTCCCACCTTTCCTGGTGTTTTTCTGGCCCTTCTGTTCTGTCCTGATTTCTCTGCCTGACCCCCTGACCTTGGAAATGCAGGAGCTACTTCTCTCATCAGCCTTTTCTGAGTAGAACCTCGATAAACGGATGCTTCTTGCATCCTTACCCTTGTGGACTTTGGACCCTGCTCCCAAGGGTGTTGGCCTTCACTAGTTTCAGGGTGTTGACTTTCATTAGCTTCTGCTGGGGGAAAAACCTCAAGGTTGGCCAGGTGGCAGATATCTGGAAGTCTTCATGACATACTAATATTTGTTGAGATGTTAGTACTATCTATGTTTATATATGTATATCTGTGTATATGATTCAAGCACAACTGTGTCAACTGTTTAACAAAGTTTTATGGGAGAAAGCTTGATAATTGAGAAAATTTTATCCCTATTTATTTATCTGAACCACAACTTCTTGTAGTTTTTCAGACTTTGAGAAAGTTGGTTATGATTTGATATAGTGGACAAACATTGGAGAGTGACTGGAAACCGTTGATTTAAAGGAACACTGCCTGGGATTTCTGGCCTCAGTGAGGGCTGAGGCAGTTATTTGGTGGGCGGGACGGTGGGGAGGGTCTTTCTGGGTACTGCTGAAGACTCACTACCTCGATCTATCCTGACAGAGACTTCCCCAGCTCTTCATGACATTCAGGGTAGTGACTTTGGCTGTGTGAGGAGTGGCTTGGGCACAGGTGGTCTCAAAGGGCCTGTTACCCTGGAGCTGCCTGTCTGCATCTGAGCGAGCCCTCTCTTTGGGTGCAGCCTCAGAAGGCACAGGGTATTTTGATGCTGTGGCACTTTGCCATTTCGATTTGAGGAGATTTGTCTTGGCTTGGAAAACAAAGCATTCAGCTTGCAGCAGATTAAAAGAAAAAGGAAGGGAAGTTGAGAACAAACACTCCATCCAGGAGTTTGGGCTTTGAGATGGGGATGGGGATGGGATAGAGGGAGGTGGAAAGGAAGTCAGGGATGCACTATGTCATTATCATCAACATCATCATTATATCCTTATTTCATCCAATCTAAGAAGACTGTGGTTGTAGGGTGCATCGTTATTTCAGAGACATTGAAATACGGAAATGTGCTCCCGAGATTTGTGGCAGCCCATGCACTCAGTGCTTTCCGCTCATGTCCTCCTCTTAATAACTTTATAAGGCGGGTTCTCGCATTATTTCCATCTTATTGGTGAGCAAACAGAGATGCAGCGGTTAAGAAAGCTTGCAGAAGATCATTCTGCTGGCTAGTGGAGGGGCCAGGATTTGAAGCAGGAATTCTAACACCCTTAGAGCCTACCGTTGGCTACGATGCTTGGCTCCCTAGCAGTGAAATAAGTGTTGAGGTAGTCATGTGTGTGTGCGCGTGTGTTTGTGCTTGAAGACTTTGATGTCAACATTTTGACCAGATGTGTCAGACAGATATGTTGCCTCTGCCCCCATTACCTTTACTGAGTTACTTAAACCCCAGGCCCCTGTTTTCATGTTATTATCCTTACTAAGGTATGCAACTGGAGTTTAAGTTCTTTCTGCGCATTTCACGTTCCCTCTGCACGCCCTCCTCACGGGCCAATCGCTCTTGGGAACACTCAGAGATAATAAACATTTCCCAGCTGTATCATCCTAGAGGATCTGTCATTTATTAGCTGTGTACTGTTGGCAAGAACCTCTCTGCACTTGTTTCCTCCTCTGTATGACAGAAATAATACATCCCGGGATGGTAGCGAGGAAGGGAGGGTTAAATAACATGACATTCACCGAAGTGCCTGCCTGGCATTCAGCATTGTATAGAGCCGGAACTCCAAATGTCTTCTGCTTGTACTTGTTTCCCTTCTCCCAAAGTCACCCAGATCACAGGTGGCTGCGAGCTCTGAACTGGAACCGTTCCTAACACATCTGGCCACTTCCTCTAGAGACAGACATGCAAATAGCTTCATATCCTCTTGTAGCTGTAACCATTTGCAGACACCTTATTGTCTTACAGCTTTTTAATTTGCCTGCACAAATAGACCTGCCTGGCCAACCTGGAGGGAATTTGAATACCTAAGCGCAGCCCATACATACGTGTTGCATACTGGGGCCATGCCTTCCTGCTTACCAAGGCAACAGAAATCTTGTACGTGGTTTTCTTACTTTCTGGAGAAAGATTGGACTTTGTCTCTCCATTTTGTCGTAACACTTTTTAATTTTTACTTTAAGATGAAACCCCCCTCAAAATTGTGTTTCCCTGGATTTCCCTGGGGAAAAACCACTACAGTGGCTTTGACTCTTTTTCCCTCCTTAGGATCATTCTGATCCCATTCCTTATCTTTGGAGGGTCTATGGAATGGGGCTTAGCTTTGCATCTTGTATTCACAATAAGGTAAGCAGGGAGTGAGGGAGATTGGGGGACCGTGGGCATGTTTCATCAGATGCAGCTCCAATGGCCTTTTCCCTCTGACCATATTTCAACAACCACACTTGACACACAGCCTAGCTTCCCCCAGAGCTCATGTGTGCACCCTCTGCCCCTGTCTGGGGCCTCCCCTATTCAGATCTCTTCTGACACCTGCTTTTATCTCCCTCACCCCTTTAACACTTCTTGATGTCAGCAACTTAAGTTATACTCAAGCATCCTGTATTCCCAAAATATGCAGAAATTAAACAAATACCTTGTCCTCTTAGTTTTCAAAGATCTCTTTTTTTTGGGGGGGGGTGGGGGAATGGAGTCTCACTCTGTCACCTAGGCTGGAGTGCAGTGGCGAGATCTCAGCTCACTGCAACCTCTGCCTTCCGGGTTCAAGCAAGTCTCCTGCCTCAGCCTCTTGAGTATCTGGGATTACAGGTACCTGCCACCACACCCAGCTAATTTTTGTATTTTTTGTAGAGACGGGGTTTCACCATGTTAACCAGGCTGTTATCAAACTCCTGACCTCAAGTGATCCGCCCTCCTTGGCCTCCCAAAGTGTTGGGATTACAGGCGTGAGCCACCGCACCCCATCCAAAGATCCCTTGAGTAACAATGTTCACATCAGTGGCTGAAGATAGAGAATTGTTAGGTTTTTGTTGGGGAAATTCCAACTCTTTGTTTAGAACTTGCCTGATTTTCAGTAGCATCTTTAACACTTAGAGTTGATTTGGATCTGGCCTTACATTGAGTCATGATTTTTAGTGGGAAGAATACTATACAACATGAAAGAAAGTGTAAAAACTACTCTATTTTAACACAGTTGTTCTCTCTTTCTCTCCTTCTCTCTTTCTTCTTTCTTTCTTTCTTTTCACAGAGTCTTACTTTGTCACCCAGGCTGGAGTGCAGTGGTAGAATCTAGGCTCACTGCAATCTCTGCCTCCCGGGTTCAAGCGATTCTTGTGCCTCAGCCTCCCCAGTAGCTGGGACTACAGGTATATGCCACCATGCCTGGCTAAGTTTTGTATTTTTAGTAGAGATGGGGTTTTACCATGTTGGCCAGACTGGTCTTGAACTCCTGACCTCAGGTAATCCCCCTTCCTCAGCCTCCCAAAGTGCTGGGATTACAGGTGCAAGCCACCATGCCCTGCCTGTTTTCACTTTTATATGCTGTCTTTTATATGTGTATGTGTATTTACACAACCAAGGTCCTGATCCACATAATATTTTGAATTCTGTTGCTTTAACTTAAACCCCATTTACATGTCTTCATGTTATTTTAATAACAGTAGCATTTTTCGGTTGGTCCAAGATTATAAGAATAATTTCATAAGTGACAGTTCATATCCTAGAGTGTTTTCAATTTTTGGCCGTTACAAGGGAAAGTCTATAGCAAACATCTTTACACATCCGTCTTTTAGTTTCTGTTGAGTTAATCCCTTGGTATAATTTCCCAAGAGGGAAACTGCTGGATTTGAAGGGTGTCAACATCTTCATGGCGCCAATGATGCAGCGCACATGGGGCTATTTTTAAAATCAGTGTTCTCTCTGTTGGCATCTTGTGCCAGTAAAATGTCCGAAGAAAATAATATGACTGAACAATTAAAAAGCTAATCCCCATCTTTACCTCTTAAAAATATGGAAATGAAATGGGGGTTTGGGTCCGTGGGTGTTGCCTTGAAAGCCCCAGCTCTGTCACTGCAGGCAGGCCTTTCCTTGGGGGAGAGATCGTCTTTCCAGCTATCTTTGCTTCTGGAGAAAAGATGCTCACAGTGCTTGTTCAACAGCCCCACTTCCGCCTCCTGCACTTGCCTCGTACTCACCTTGAGCAATGCCAAAGCACTTAGGCCTCCAGCGTACATCATCCACCCCTTCTGTCTGTTGACTGTGCAATAGCTCCTCTCTGGTTTGTGAAATAGTTGTGTGTCCACTGATTAATGTGTTTGTATTAAAACAGCGAGATTTTGGGTTGGAATATAAGAGGGTTTTGAGATACTCTCAAATAATTAGAAAGACAAGGGAGTGGACAATTCGAAATGGGAACTAATTATGGCTTATTGAGCACTTACCTTGGGCCAGGCCCTGCTCCAAACACGTGACATGGATGAACTTATTTAGTTTTTACAACAACCCTACTAGGTAGGCATATGGGTCTCCCCATTTTACAGGTGAGATAACTGAGGCTAAGGGATTGAGTATCTTGTCAAGGACACACAAGATGGGAACCTGTGTGTATCAGTTTGCTAAGGCTGCCATGACAAATCCCCACACACTGGGTGGCTTTAAACCACAGAAATTTTTTTCTCCCACAGTTCTAAAGGGAGACCAGAGATCCAAAATCAAGGTGTCAGCAGGGCCGTGTTCCCCCTGAAGGTGCTAGAGAAGAATCCCTCCTTGCCTCGTCCTGGCTTCTGGTGGCTCCCAGCAATCCTAGGCATGTCCTGGCCTGTTGCTGCATCACTTGCATCTCCGCCTGTGTCTTCCATGGTCCTCTTCCCTGTGTGTGTCCCTGTGGGTCCTCTCCTCTTCTCATAAGGACACTAGTCTGACCTCACTTAATTTAACTCATTATATCTGCAAAGACTGTATTTCCAGAGGTCACCTTCTGAGATTCCCAGTGGATATGAGTTTGGAAGGGACAGCACGTAATCCACTGTATCATGATCATAACATGTCACAGTGGATTGCAGCGGATTGTACACTGCGATCCGTGGTTGCAGGTCCCCAGTGGATATGAATTTGGGACACTGTGCAGTCCACTTTACCATGGTCATAGCCAGGACCTGTTCCTGCCTTCTAGGACAAGAGTGGAGAAAAGGGAAAGAAAGCAGAAGCCTAGGTAGGCTCAGAGTTTGCCCAGGTGCTCTTGAGATGGACAAAGAATGGGCGAAAATCCCTTGGGCTTTTAAGAGGTCGTGTGGCCGGGAGGGACTGGAGCCCTGGGCGAGATGCCTGCCCGAGTGAGGTGGGGTTGCGGGGCACAGTCGGACTGTGTGAGGACTGTGTGAGTGAGATTATCCTGGGCGGAGCTAAACAGCTTTCTGGACTCAAGGGGAGGAGGCAGGTTTGGGATTAATGACCCGGCATGCTTGAGTAGCTTAAATAAAGGTTACCTGGACTATTTCCTCTCTCAAGCAGCCACATTACTCTGTGTCTGAAGCCATGGGAGAACCCCAGAGGCAGACATCAGCGTGTCCAGGTTGTAAAATCAGACTTGGAGTGCCAGGCAGAGGAGAAAGCACTTTGGCATGTTTTCTGCCTCACTGCAAAATAAATGTATAAGCATTCCAGGGAAACTGCAGGGAGAGGGGAACATTCTTCAGCAAGTGAGGAAGGATAAATGCAAAGTAAACGTATAAGGCTTATAATTACTCATTTGAAGTGTGTAAAATGTAATTAATATGATCTGTGTTGCAGTGCTGTCTCTCTTGTTTTATTTAAGTGCACATAAAATGTAATTTATGAGGGCTTCCCCAGGTTAACTGCCAATATCAATTCCTTGAACTGTGTTTTTTCCACAGCGTCTTAAGTTTCTCGGCAATAAAGTTCTTCTACTACTGTAGGGGTTTTCAGGGACAGAATTTATGCTGAAGTTTGGGGTAGGGGCTGGTTCTCCTTTACCCCAGACACTTACACCCTCCACCCCTTAGGCCAGCCTGAAGATGCCAATTCCTATTAATTATCTTCTCTGTTGATGTGAGGTTTTTTTCATGTCACTGGGATGACAGTTGTATACAGAAAAGGCTTCTAATAAAATTTAAGTCACAAATCTAGGAAGCTACCTTTAAATTTAGAATTGCTCTTCTATTCATAAGCCTTTAACGGTTACATTTAGGGTGGCCTTTAATTAATGTTTGATCCTTTAACACACTTAGTCTTCTGATAATTCAAATTGCATTTAAAATGTCATCTATTTACAGTTATTTTTGAATACTTCATTTGCCCAGTTAATGAACAAGCATTTATTTATTCATTTGTTTGTTTATTTATTTTGAGATAGGGTCTCACGCAGTTGCCCAGACTAGAGTGCAGTGGCAGGATCATGGCTCACTGCAGCCTCAACCTCCTGGGCTCAAGCAGCCCTCCCACTTCGGCTTCCCCAGTGGCTGGGACTACAGGCATGCACCACCACACCTTGGTGGTGTTTGTATTTTCTGTAGAGATGGGGTTTTGTCTTGTTGCCCAGGCAGGTCTCGAACACCTGGGCTCAAGCAATCTACCCGCCTTAGCCTTCCAAAGTGCTGGGATTACACGTGTTCACCGTCCTGCCCGGCTCAAGTGTTTACATAATAGAAATCTAATACCTCAAACTTAAATATGGCGGATCTTAAGATTTACTTATTTATTTATTTATTTATTTATTTATTTATTTATTGAGACAGAGTCTCTCTCTGTCCCCCAGGCTGGAGTGCAGTGACCGGATCGCAGCTCACTGCAAGCTCCGCCTCCCGGGTTTACGCCATTCTCCTGCCTCAGCCTCCCGAGTAGCTGGGACTACAGGCGCCCGCCACCTCACCTGGCTAGTTTTTTGTATTTTTGGTAGAGACGGGGTTTCACCGTGTTAGCCAGGATGGTCTTGATCTCCTGACCTCATGATCCGCCCGTCTCGGCCTCCCAAAGTGCTGGGATTACAGGCTTGAGCCACCGCACCCAAGATTTACTTATTTAATTTATTTATTGTTTCAGACTCTTCAATTGGTTAGAGATTAAGGTTTTTTTGTTTTGTTTTGTTTTTGTTTTGTTGGTTTTTTTTTTTTTTTGAGATGGAGTCTCACTCTGTTGCCCGGACTAGAGGAGATTAAGTTTTTAAAATGCTCTAGTATTATATATAAACTTAGATTTCAACTTAAAATTTCAAATCAAATAAATTGTTTAATGAAGTCTTTCATATTGTATTGCAATGTAGATCTATTCAAGCAGGTCAAAATCTTGAAAATATTAATATTATGGGTTTATTCTTAAACATCTCTACACTTATTTTAAAAGCAGTCTTATTGAAATATTATTTACATGTAAAATTCACCCACTTTCAGTGTAGAATTCAATGAATTTTAGCATATTTATAGAGTACGTCCCCACAGTCTAATTTTAGAACATTTCCATCACCCTAGAAAGAAACTCTGTGTCTATTTATTGTCACTTGCCATCCCCACCCCTGGCCACAGGCAATTGCTGGTCTACTTTCTGTGTCTATGTACTTACCAGTTCTGGACATTTTTTTGCACTTCATTTGAAATCATCCTAGGTCTTTAAGAAAACAATTTTGGCATCTCAAACAATATTGGGGTCACCTTCTCAAGCCACTTTTCGGGTTACAGCCTCAGAAGCCTGAAGCTGCTTTCTTCAGAGCCGAGCTCTGCTTTGAGTGGGTTCCTGCAGCCTGTGACCCAGACTTGAGTCACAGACTGGCTCATTCCAATGTCTTGCCACCAAAGACCAGACCCACCCAGGTGGCTTCATTATGTCTTGATTCCTTCCTTGCCTGTCCTCGGGCTCACCAACAGCTTTAAGACTTAGTTAAGTGAGAGCTGACTGAAGTTCATCCTGGCATTGTTTTACCTAAGGTCACTGTTCTAAAGTTCTGTATGTGACAGCCATGCTGCATTGCCCACCTGCCATCCTCACAGCACCAGCTTTCAGTGTAGAAAGCTGGTGTGCCACCATGCCCAGCTAATTTCTGTATTTTCATAGAGACGGGTTTCACCATGTTGACCAGGCTGGTACTGAACCATCAAGCCAGTTGGTGGTGGCCACCAGCCAACCTGCTCACCAGCAGCCTCTGGGCTCCGCCTCAAGGTGTTGCTCCATGTCCCAGCAAAACAGCTTAAAAAGCAAAACCGCAGCCAGGAGTTGGACAGATACCTGAACACCGTGTTCATAGCAGCATGAGTCACGGTGGCCAGAAGTTGGAAGCAACCCTAATGCCCATCAGTGGATGAATGGATAGTGGTATGTATGATGGGATATTACTCAGAATAACAATATGTCAGAATAAGGAAATTCTTATACATCTTACAACATGGATGGACTTAGAAGACATTACGCTAAGTGAAAAAAGCCAGACACAAAAGGACAGACAGTGTATGATCCCACTTGTGTAAAGTACTTAGAATATTCTAATTCAGCTGGGTTTGGTGGCTCACATCTGTAATCCCAGCACTTTGGGAGGCCGAGGTGGGTGGATTGCTTGAGTCCAGGAATTCAAGGCAAGCCTGGGCAACATGGCAAAACCCATCTCTATAAAAAATTCAAAAATTAGCCAGGGATGGTAGCCTGTGTCTATAGTCCCAGCTACTCTGAAGGCTGAGGTGGGAGGATTGCTTGAGACTGGAAGGCAGAGGTTGCAGTGAGCCAAGATTGCACCACTGCACTCCAGCCTGGGTGACACAGCAAGACCTTGTCTCCAAAAAAAAAAAAAAAAAAGAATATTCAAATTCATAGAGACAGGAACTCAAATGGGGGTTACCATGGACAAGAGAGACAGGAATGGGGAGTTGTTATTACAAAGTGATGTATAGTTGGTGACAGTTGCACAAGAATGTGAATGTACTTAATGGCACTGACCTAGACACCTGAAAGTGGTCAAAATGGCAAATTTTGTGTTATGTGTATTTTATTACAATTAACAAAAAAGCAAAACTGCAGTTGTATTATTTCTTGCCTCAAAGAACTGATTCAAGGGTTCTAGTTTGACTACAGAATCAGATGAATGCTTTCTCGGTTTGGCCTCAAATCCTTGTCTAGATGACTTAAAGTTCCCAGCACTTTGGGAGGCTGAGGTGGGCGGATCACCTGAGGTCAGGAGTTCAAGACCAGCCTGGTCAACATGGTGAAACCCCGTCTCTATGAAAATACAAAAATTAGGTGGCCGTGTGGCATATGCCTGTAATCCCAGCTACTCAGGAGGCTGAGGCAGGAGAATTGCTTGAACCTGGGAGGAGGAGGCTGCAGTGAGCCAAGATGGCGCCACTGCACTACAGCCTGGGTGGCAAAGCAAGACTCTGTCTCAAAAATAAATAAATAAATAAATACATAAAGATGCCTCACCCTAACTGGCCCGTGCTGGTACCAGTTTCTCCCACTCCTCTTCTCCAGATGGCCTGCACGTGCACTCTCTATGTGTGCACCTGTTCCCCATGTCTGGCTGGTCCAGCGTCCCCAGACTCTTCCAAGATACAAATCCCCTGGGGTGCTCATCAAGCTTGAAGCTTCCCAGGCCCCTCTGTAGGAGAATCTGATTCAGAAGGGCTGGGAATGTATGTTTTTTAAATAAGTACCTTGGATGACTCTTATCAGGAAAGTTTAGAAGACCTAGGACTGGGGTGAGTGTATTTCAAAATGGTTTAGTTTCCTGTCTTTTGGGAAAGGCACTTCCATTCATTCATTTATTCATTCAGCCCTGAATTTAGGCCTGTTTTAGGAACTGAGGATATGGTGGTAGACAAGACAGTCCAAGTCCTTTTACTCATGAAACTTAGGGTCTCGTGGTGGCAATAAATGGACAACAGCCAATAAAGCATTTAAGATAGAAAGACAGGAGGGAATCAATGCCTTGAAGAAGAATATGGCAGGCGGGGCACGGCGGCTTATGCCTGTAATCCCAGCACTTTGGGACCCTGGCCAACATGGTGAAACCCTGTCTACTAAAAATGCCAAAAATTAGCTGGGCGTGGTGGCACACGCCTGTAATCCCAGCTGCTTGGGAGGCTGAGGCATGAGAATCGCTCAAACATGGGAGTGGGAAGTTGCAGTGAGCCAATATCACACCACTTTACTATAGCCTGGGCGACAGAACGAGACCTGTCTTTAAAAAAAAAAAAAAAAGAATACAGCAAAGAAGGGGAGGGACAGGAGAGAGATGAGGCCATGGAAGGGGAGGGACAGGAGAGAGATGAGGCCATGGGAGACAGTGTGTCCAGGGGTGCCCTCTCTGGGGACCTGATGGTGCGGTCCGAGGGCCGAGTAAAGAAGAGAGCAGTTGTCGGTGTTGGGAGAGGGGCTCCAGGCTGACAGAGCAAGGAGTGCAAAGGCCCTGAGGCTCATGCTTGGTTTTTTGGACAAAGAGCAAGATGACCAGTATGGCAGAGGAGGAGGGGCAGAGGCAGGTGGGGCTATATCATGGGGGGCCTCTGGGCCATGGAAAGACTTTGGATTTTGTTCTAAGATGGCGGCAGGTCTTTGGAGCAGGAAGGCTGTTGTGCTCTGATTTACGTTTTTAGAAGATTATTCTGGCCGCTGGTAGAGAATAGAGTGGGGAGGCCAAGGTGGCAACAGGGAGACCAGTTAAGAGGCTTTTGTCATAGCCCAAGGGGAAGGCGATGATGGCTTGTACCAGGGTGGTGAGGACAGAGACATGCTGATGGGTGGGGCATAGCAGACAGAAAAGAGAATTTAAGAATAATTCCTCACTGTTTGGTCTTCACAGCTAGGGCATGGTGGTGGCATCCACTGTGGTGGTGAACATAATGGGAGGGAAATTTCAGCTGTGGAAGCCAGAAGTTCTCTTTATCAACGTTTAACATATTCCATTCATAAGCACCCTCAAATTGAACTTAAAGGAAGAGTGAAGTCAAGGCCAGAGGTCCTACAGCAGGGCTGGAAATCACACCTGTGGCACCTCCGGCCTTGGCTTGACTCTTTCCAGATATCCGAGTCAGGCGTTTTCAAACCATGCACCATGACCCAGTGGTGTGTTGTAAAATGGATTTAATGAGTTGTGACTAGTACTTTATAAAAGAGCAATAGAAAATGTTAGTTCGTCACACATAGTAAGGATAGTACTTTTAAAATAAAACTTGTCTTAGTTTCTATATATATTTATATGTAAATCACGTGCAAAAGGAGAAAGGGATGAGGCCAGGAATCAGGAGGTCTTCATTTTAGCTGCAACTCGGTCTATAGCCAGCAGTGTGTCCTTGAACAGATCACCTTCTATCCTGCACGTCCATTTCTTGACCTGTAAAATGGGCCTAGGGATGTGGTGGTTTAATCTTTTAATGCCTGGCACCTCCTCCCCTCCCCTCCCTTCCGCTCCCCTCCCCTGCCATCTCCTCTCCTCTCTTCCCCTTCTCTCCCTTACTGTCCCTTTCTCTCTTCTCCCTTCTCGTCTCTCATGCTCTCAGCAGGTGGACAGCATACCCCACTGGCCAGGAAGATTATGTTTGAGCTTTGTGTCTTAATCTGTTCAGGGTGCTATAACAAAATACCATGAACTGGGTGGCTTATACAGAACAGAAATGTATTTCTCACAGTTCTGGAGGCTGGGAAGTCCAAGACCAAGGCATTGGTAGATTTGGCGTCTGGTGAGGCCCTGCTTTCTGGTTCATAGGTAGTCTCTTCTTGCTGTGTCCTCACATGGTAGAGGGGGTAAGTGGTCTTTTTTGGGGCTTCTTTTGTAAGGGCACTAATCCCATTTATGAGGACTCTACCCCCATGACCAAATCACCTTCCAAAGGCCCCACCCTCTAAAATGATTATCTTGGGGGTTAGTATTTTGGGGGGACACAAACATCCAGATTATAGCACTTTGTGTCCTGCCATTTCTTTTGCTCAGTCAGAATCAGTTTTGAGGATACTTTCCCTAACCACATAGATTCATTCTCTTTCCTTGTGTGGAAGTCATTGGACCAGGTGGTCTCTGAAGAGCTCTTTTTGTGTTAGATGTGCCTGATGGTGCACTAACCTGTCAGGCTGACAACAGACTTGTGCTTGGACAGGGATCTTGTACTTTGGGAAGTAGGCACGCTCTCTGGGCATGTTTCTGCAGATCGGCCAGAATTCTCTAAAAGAGGGAATGGGTTGGCTGCTGGGGCCATTGGTTTGGGGGACTCCATTTTGGTGGCCTAGTTCTCCTCCTGGCTGGTAAATATTTTAATGTATACAGTATATTCTTCAAAGCTGAGTATAAGAGCCCCCACTGGAAGGCTTCCATGTCAGTAAATCTCACGGCTCTTAGAAGAAAGCTGCATCTTTTCCCAAGCTATACTAAGCACATTCACGTAATTCTTAGATTTACACCCTTGACTTTCATCTGCCAAGTTTAATTCACTTTAGTTCTACAACCACCTTCTACAGGCTGGGCGTCGGGAGGGGCTCTTGCCTGGAGGAGCTGGAGTAGGAGAGGCCGACATGGGAATGGCTATGATATAGGTTCAGATTATTCTCAAATCAAATCAACCCCAAATCCCTCAGTATTTGTCAGTGAATTTGCTTATAGGGTCTCCAGTAAGGAGAAAGAGATTTGGGAATGGTTTTAAAGGCTCTGAATTGTCCCTGTGGGAGGGACTGGGTGAGGGGAGGAATGGGAAGTTGGAAAACTTAAGTTTGATAATGGCATGAATGACAGGTTAGGCTGACCCCTATTTTCACCTCACTGTTTCAGGGCTCCTGGAAAGTCACTTGTGAATACAAGCGTGCTGAATGTTTTGTAAAGCTCCTGAAGGTCTGATTGGTGGGAGAATACTGGGTCAACATTTGGGATTGCCTATTTGCTTGGTCTCTATTAGTCCCAAACATCTATAAGCTGTGACATGTCCCATTTCCCAGGAGTCGGGGAAAGCATGCAGGTGTGTGGGTTTGAATCCCAACTCTGCCATTCACTAGCTATGTCACTGGCTCAGTTCTTAACTTCTTTGAGCCTCAGCTTCCTTGTCTGTAAAATGGGTGTGATACCACCTCCCTCCTGGCTTGGCGGTAATAGAGAGAGACAGTAATAAAGGCTCATATTTACTGGGTACTTGGAGAGTTCATTTAAGGCACAGCACAGCACCACAACAGTGTATCATATTAATTTTTCTTTTTGATTTAACTACTTTGGCTACGAAGATAATTGAAACACTTTGAGGAAGCATTGGCACTTTGAGAAGAATTTGTCAGGAGAGAACATGCTAACTCCTTTTCTTTGTTCGTTTGCTGTAAGTAAGCGATTTGGTCTGATACCCTTTAGTAGAATACCTTTGGTTAAATCCTCAGATCACTTGTTCTGTTGTTTTTATTCATTTGACACAAACGTACCGAGTACCTGCTGTGTGCGGAGCACTTAGGCCGTGGACACATAGAGAGGGGCAAACCTGGCCGGGGAGGGGCTTGGCTAGGCCCAGGTGTGCTCTCCAGCCCTGCTGTGGGACCTCTGGCCATTCTGTCCCCACACTGGGCCCAGTATTTTCCTCTGCAAATGAGCAGGAGTGACCAGATGAGGGCTCAGAAACCTTCAGACTCCAAATATGAGTTTGGATTCAAAGAGCTACAGGATCCTTGTAATAAAGTGAAATCTCACGGAGACAGAGGTTCCTGGGTATTTTTAAATCTCAGAATGGATTAGCTTCAGATGTAGTTTTCGGGAGGACTTACTGGCTTCTGTTTACCTCTCGTATTTATGAGAACGGTTTAGGATTGAACCGAGTCTAAGCCAGACTGTGACGTAGAAGCCTTCGGGCTTTAGTACTCTCCCCCCTCTTCTCCCCGCTCTCCCGCTTTTATTTTGCTTTTTCTTCTCTTGCCTGCAGTTCTGGTATTCCTTCCAGAAACCAACTCAAACAGTACGCTTGGGTTCTAGTGTTAGAAGAGAGTTCCTTCCTTTGCATTGAAAAGGAGAGTAGGGCTTGACGAGGTGGCTCACGCCTGTAATCCCAGCACTCTGGGAGACCAAGGTGGCAGGATTGCTTGAATGCAGGAGTTCGAGACCGGCCTGGGCAACATGGCAAAACTGTTTCCACAAAACAATTGCAAAAATTATCTGGGCGTGGTGGCATATGCCTGTAGTCCCAGGCACTGGGGAGGCTGAGGTGGGAGGATCACTTGAGCCTAGGAGATAGAGGTTGAGATTGGGCCACTGCCCTCCTGCGTGGGTGACAGAGCGAGACCCTGTCTCAAAAAATTGAAAAAGAAAATCAAAGGAGAGTGTTGGCGGTGCTGAACTCAAAATGATGTAAGTCATTGCTAAGGAGAGCTTCAAGGTGCCTCTGTTAGAGGTCAGATTCTTCCCGCTCTGAGATCCCCTAACTCTGATTTCCTCCTGGGAGAGCTTCAGGTTGCAGCTGCTTTACTGAGACAAGGAGTTTGTCCTAAAAGCTACCCGTGTGGCCCACGCCCCACTGAGCTACAGACTACCAGCTCTGCTTCGATGTAAGGTTTTTTTCTTGGAGGGGATGTCACTATTTTTGTGTTATTATTGCAAAATGATAAAAACCTCACTAGCAGGGGTTTTAAAACTCTGGTGGATTGTAAACCGGGTAGAAATTGTTCCCACAGCCAGGTGTTGCTTTTTTCCATTCCCTGCCTCTCCTGACCTCAGATTCTTTCCTCCCACACCGATTACTGTTTCACTGCTCCCCACCCACCGCGCCTTCCACCCTGACTCCCCAAACCTGAGCAATTCTAGGGCTTGTTTAACCCATGGTTCTACTGTGGTTAACTTCCACCGCCCTGTGCTTGGAAGTTAGGAAGTTAGAGTTAGAGCCAGCTCTCCACAGGCTGCTCTCAGTTAGCAGACTGGGAATGGAGTGTCCACTTGAAAACAACGTGCTCTTCATTATAATGAAACACACACAAGCGGCTCGAGTTTAATTTTAGCTTCATTTGTATATCGTGGGAGATGTGGAACTGTTCCTGGGTCCAAGAAATCATACTGTAATTTGAGCTAATTAGATTCTTAGCGATCACTTGGTTGAACCTCTTCACCTGACCAAGGAGAAAACAGAGGCCCAGGGAGACCTTGTTCAAAGTGAGGATCTTAGTTTGGTGGCAGAGCTAGGGGTGGGATCCAGCTCTGTGGCTTTTCACGGGGACGGTTTTTGAGTGCCATGGACCAGGCTAGTTTACGCGTTCACTGCATTCCCACCACCACCCTATGATACAGGCATTATTAACCGCGTTGCACAGCTGAGTTTCAGAGATTAGGAAGTTGACCCAACGTCCCAAGGCTAGTTAATGGGTAAAACCAGGACTTGAATCCAATTCTGGTTGAACCTGCTTCTTCCAAAGGGTTTTGCTGGGTGAGCAACTCATCTTGGTTTACCTGGAGCTTACTTGGTTTTAGCACTCAAAGTCCTGAATCCTGGGGATCTCCTTGGACCAGGCAAACTAGACTTAGACTGGCTGGTCACTCTAGTTTCATCACAGTGAGCTCAGAAGAGGATGAGGGAGAGCTGGGAGACTCAGTGTCCTTTGAGGGCTGACTTTGGGTCCCCCAGGTGCAAAACAGAGTTGCCTGTCCTTGCAGGAGCAGCTCCTGCTGAGGGAGCTGGGTATTGCTCACCCTTCTAACTTGATGAGGTTGAATCAGACACTGTTCTGTCTTGATGAATGGGCTGGGGCACACTGCTAGGGCTCCAGCATGAATTTGTGCATTTGGAAAAAACATTTCTGCAAGTGCATTGCTGCCCTGCACTCTCCAAGTGTGGAGCAGATGAATCATGCCCAGCCTGTTAGCAAGTCAGATTTGGAAAGCATCCGAAGTCAACCGAGTATTAGAGTTGTTTTGCCAGCAGAAGGAGCAGAGACCCATCTGGACTTGGGTGATTTAGTACAGCAGTGCTTCATTTTGAAACGTTGAGGGAAGTGACAGCCCAAAAATGGTAGGAGTTGTGAGGGTGAGGGTAAAAGCATCTTTTACTGCCTTTCGAGACAGCACGGTGAAGAGCACCAGTGCTGGAAATAAACAGACATGGGTTGTCAATTTGATACTTGCCTTTGCTGCTTGGTGGCTGTGTGATCTTGGACAAGTTACTTAACCTCTCTGGGCTTCAGTTTTCTCAAGTGCAAAATGGGAGTAGATGACATCATTATTACATCTAACTTAAAGGGGTTTTATCAGGATTCAATGAAACAATGTGAGAAAAAGGCCAAGCATTGTGTCAGACATCAGATACATGGTACATTCCCACTACGTGGTAGTTTATTTTGTAAGATATGACTTCTGGCCCTGGCTCTGCTGCTAGCTACACTGGGCACTTCAGGCAAGCGTGTAAGGTCTCCGAGTTTCTTCTGTAAATCGAGGGGATTGGCCTATACTTGAATCCCTTGGAATTCTAAATGTCTTTGGTTTTAGGACATGCATGAGAGGCAAGTTCCTACTCAGGGTCCTGCAGTATTTCAGTTCTGTGTCTTCAGACCTGAATTAACAATCCAGCAGCTCTCTTGCATTCCAGCAGCACTGAGAGGGTCACAGGGAGTCGCCCAGAAAACCAGGTGGGCTTCATTCCTTTGTCCTGAGCCAGCTCTCCATGGGCTGCTCTCAGTTAGCAGACTGGGAATGGAGTGTCCACTTGAAAACAACGTGCTCTTCATTATAATGAAACACACACAAGCGGCTTGAGTTTAATTTTAGCTTCATTTATGTATCGTGGGAGATGTGGAACTGTTCCTGGGTCCAAGAAATCATACTGTAAATTGAGCTAATTAGATTCTTTAAAAAAAAAAAAAAACCTTTAATCCCATTGATTTGAGTTTAGAGAGGAGAAAACAAGTGTTGTGGCTAAATAAAACTCCCAGTGGGCGGGGTGGACAGCAGAAGGCTGCCGTTAAATGTCCTCGGGGCCTCAGGGATTTCTTTTACGGGGCTTTTGATCATCAGACCTTTCATTTTTCAAAGGAAAAAAAAAAAAAAAAACCGTAGCCTAGTACTACTGGCAGTTTTCTCCATATATAGCAAGAACCAAACCTCTCTGATGCTCTTGAAGGAAGTGTTAAATCCTCTATCATTCATCAACCTTTTGAGTACCTACTACATGCCAGGCACTACAGCAACAACACGAATAGGTTAGAGAGAGGCTCTATCCCCCAAACCCGGTGCCTGGCAAGTTGCCTCACACACCGTAGGTGCGTGATAAAAACTTGTCGAATGAATGAGTGTACTAAAACCATTAATTAATAGTTTGCCATCACAGCATTTCAATGAATCCTATTACATTTTGACTTGTCCTAGAAGTGGCCAGCCAAGCAGGTCTCAGGCCTGGAGGAGACTATGGAGATGTTTGACTTACCTGTCAGTGAAGAGGTGACCCAGTGTGGCAGCTGAGACCATGGGCTGTCTAAGGCAGAATCCCGTCTGCACCTCTTTCTAGTCATGAGACCTGGGCAAGTTACCTAACCCTGTTGTGCCTCGGTATTCTCATCAGTCAAGTGAGGACAGTAGTGGTACCCGCGCCATGGGACTGTTGTGGGGATTAAATGTGTGAACTGCTTGGTGAAGCACTGATGCCCTATGAACGTTAGCTGCCACCATCTGGGCCTTGGTTACTCAAACTTCCCTAACACCACTTGTAAGATACAGGCGGGGTGAATATACTCGTGTGCATAATTGCTGGTGCTTCCTTTGCATCCCAGGCAACAGAGTAGGTCCTCATTGTTGCCATTTGTGTATGACTAGCCCAGAAGTCATTTGTGGCCCCTGGAAATCGAAAGCCCCTGTGGTCTAAACCTGAGAGGGTACAGTGGGGCTTAACTTCTAGGGAGGATCCGAACCTTCACGCAACATCAGCAGTAGGAGATGGTCCACAGCTCTTATTGTAGATGCTACGGTGTCTTCTGAGGTAGATGGAGCCAGGTGGTGTGGAAATTGTTTATTCTGTAATTGGATACTCAAGAATCAGAAAGCATAAAGAGTATAATTTGTACCCGTCTTCCCCATGGTGGGGAAGTCTTATTAAAATGCAGATTCCTGGACCTTCACTTCCATCTCCCCTTCCTTCTGATTCAGCAACTCTGGGATGAAGCCCAAGAATGTGCCCAGAAATCTGCTTTTTTAACAAGCAATATGATGGGCAAAGTAAGTAGAGCGCACGCTGAGAAACTCTAGTTTTTGGAACATGACATGGAGGCTTTGGGGAACTTTATCTTTTCTTCACTCTCCTTCTCTTCCTTCCACAGATCACTGGGCTCCTTCTGAGTCGTCTGGCTCCTTCTTTCCTCTTGAGGAGAGACAAAGTGCTGGCCCAAGCCTCCCACCCTGGTGGGCGGAGTGGGCCTTGACTCAGTGGTCTGTATCCTCGTGGCCGGCTGGCCTAGCTGAGTTGGGGGGTGACCCTTGGCTCACAGGTTGGGCAGCGCCTGTCAGTCTCGAGGCTCAGCTTGGCTCCTTTCCACTGACATGGCCTTGACCTTGGCCAAGTGCCTGCAGTAAAGGGAGGCGCGGAGGGGTTATCTGTAAAATGCAGGTACTTCCGTCACCGTGGGAAGGATCCCAGTGCACCGACTGCTTGGTGCACAGTGAGCACTCCAGAAACGGTGGGCTTGTTATCATTCCCATAAAAGGCACACAAGGCCCCTTTGGCTTTTGTGGTCTGGGGAGCCAAGGGCGGTTCCCATGGCACCCAGTGAAGTCACGGGCAGGGCTGATGGCTGTGGGCAAATAACCCAAGGCTCAGGCCCCACACGGTCAAAGCATTTTAAAGGGCTTGTATTAGAAAAATAAACCAATTAAATAATACTGCCCCCCATAAAAGCAGACTTTTAGTGGATTCCATGGTAGGTTTTTCACCGCGGCGGTCCTGGAGCCACGGGCCTCGATGAGCCTGTCTGCCGCCATAGGGAGAATTTAATCTTGCCCGGCGTGGGCATAATTTTACGAGTTTTATGGCTGTTTTTACTTCTCCGAAGTGTTGCTATGTCATTGTGCACCAAGGGCAACTTGCGCGCATTTAACAGTTTACCTCCTTTTTGGTGGAAATGAAAAATGAAGTCATAAATTAAAGAAAAACACAACATAGAATTTTTTTCCCCTCTTCTTGGGGCAACTGGAGGAACAAAGAACCAGTGTTTCTCTGTACAGCCTGATCAAATTCTAATGGCTTTAATGTATTGACATTTGCCTGTGATTCTGCCCTCCGCAGGGAAGACTGTGGGCATGTAGCTATGTTTGGAGCTTGTACTACTGACCCTGAGAAGACCTGGAGCAGTTCTCTAGGGCAGGGGTTGACAAACTCTAGCCCAAGGGCCAAAGCTGGCCCACTGCCCATTTTTGTTCATTGGTGGAAAAAACTCAAAAGAAGAATAATATTTTCTGACACATGAAAATTAGATGACATTTTCCCAGATTTCCCTATTCATCAGTGAAGTTTTGTTGGCGCCCAGCCACACCCATTCATTTCTGTATCTTTTGGCAAGGCTTTCACACCACGATGGCCCTGCGGAAGAGTTATGACAGAGACTGCAGGGTGCAAAGCCTAAATACTGTCTGGCCCCTTACAGAAAATTTTGCTGACCCCTGCCCTAGGAAGTCAAGGAAAAGGAAAGAGAAAACATGGCCTCTTTTCTGGGCATTGATGATTGACTTTCAGAGTTTCCATGTGGCTCAAAGTGACAAGTCAACAGAGGCTCACTGAGCAGCAGTTGTTCCTCTGGAGACCTTCCAGGTGTCATCAGCTGCTTGTGGATGACTCTCCTCCCTTTCCTGACCTCAGATTAACTTCTGAGCAGAGGTCCCTGGGCTTACCCCCTGCAGCCAGCCCTCCCAGTCATTTGAGCTGTACCCTGCTTGAGGTCTGGTTTCTCCCCATCAGGCCCGTTGATAGCCACGAATAGAGAAGTTCCTGCTTTCCTCCCAAGGGGATCTAAAATAGCTTTTGAAATTTGTCACCAACACTTTTAAACTCTGGCTTTTTGCCAGGCACATTTTTAAGCATTCTGCACATAGTAGTTACTCATTTAATCTTCACATCCAACCCAGGCAGTTAGATGCCTGTCATTCCCATTTTACAGACAAAGAAGCAGAGGCACAGAGAGGTTAGGTAGTTTCCCTAAGGTCACCCAGCCGGTAGTAGTAGAGCCAGTATTCAAACCCAGGCTGTCTGTTCCAGGGAATGTCCTGCTCTCCATTTGCTGCCTCTATGGAGCAGGTGAGTTCTTTAGGCTCATGGAAGAATCTAGTTTTCCTTTTTTCACTCATGCCATTGTTGCACCTTGAACCATAAGAAAACTGCCTATGGTGTACTTGAGCAGAAAGCCCCATTTATTCTTCCCCCATCTCTCTTTTTTTCTCTCTCTTTCCTTCCCTTCTTCCTTCCCTCCCTTCTTCCCTCCTTCCTCCTTCTCTGCTTCCTTTTTTCCTTTCCTCCTTCCTTTCCTTCCTCTTTTCCTCTCTCCTTCTTCCCTTCCTTTGCTTCCTCCCCTCCCTTCCCTCCTCCTTTCCTCCTTCCCTCCTTCCTTCTCTCCCTCTCTACTGCTCTCTTTCCTTCCCTCCCACCTTCCTTTTTCCTTCCTTCCTTCCCTCTCTCCCCATTTCGTCCCTCCCTACCACCTTCCCCCTCCCACCAACAAATAATGATCAAGCCCATGACTATGCTTTACACAATGCATGAGGGGCTGCACAGAGTGAACAAGAAAAATGAAAAGGAAAGAATTCATTGCCGTTTAAAAAGAGCTCTTGGTGGCTTCAATGTTGGTGGGTTTTGAGGAGTTCACTTAATTCCTCCTCTTTTATTAATTGTAAGTACCATCTCTGTCTGGAACCGTAAACTCTTGTCTTTTCTGCTTCATGCTGATATTTTCACTAAAAATAACATAATTTAGGAGAGACTTTGGGAGGCTGGGCCTCTGACCTATCCAGTGGGAGGAGCCTCCTGGGGAAGGACCTGCCCGTTCTCAGAAGCCCAGCTTCCAGGGACTAGGAATAAAAGGTCATTGACTGTTGCTGGAGAAGTCTGCGGAATCTTAAAATGTGTTACCAACCCTGGTGCTGGGTAGAACTTGCTGTCTTTGAAGCAGCCATTATGCTCTCTTTTGTAAGTGGTTTCATTTCAATGAGTTTTAGATGTCTGTCCTGTTTTCTTAAAACACTTGCTGGGGAGACTTTTTAGCATGATTTAGATCCTTCTGGATGTGGAGATGCCTGAATGTTGGGAAGACAGACGGCAGCTGTGCTGTTGGAGAAGGGACAGCGTGGAAATCTTCCTTTGCTAGAAGCTGGTTTTCTCTTTCTTTCCTGCCTGTTTCTTCTTCCCTCCTCTGTGCCTTTTTCTTTGTCAGACAACAAATCTTTGTTGCTCATTTCTGATGAGCCTTCACTTTCTTTCCTCAGTCATGCGGAGGAATCCCTTTGGTGTGGACATCTGCTGCCGGAAGGGGTCCCGAAGCCCCCTGCAGGAACTCTACAACCCAATCCAGGTAAGCTTCGAGTACTCTGTCAGCATGTGAACTTTTTTTTTTTTTTGGTGGGGATGGATACTAAAAACTCCAAAATTGTGGTCTTTGGGAGATTTAAAACTTCCTTTCACAGCCCGGCCTTTTACCTTTAGAGGTTGCTTTCTTCGTCACCCTTGTTCTATGTAGCATCTCTGAAAATTTCTAGCAGGGGATGTTTAGAATTAAAGAAATGCCTAGGCTTAGTGCTAAGCGTTCAGACCTGCCCAGGGTTTGAACTCCTGAGATTAATACAGTTAATAATACAGTTAACTCCTGAGATTAATACAGCTCAAGTCCGAGCAATGAGACCCGGAAATTAAAGGGCCAGCGAGGCTGTGCAGTCTTCCCATTGGTATCCCCAAAGGAAGAGTTGCACATGGGTACACTTGACACCCACTCCCACATCCCACATATTAAAGCCCAGTGATGCCCCACCTTACTGTGCCAGTTTGGCAAACTCCCTTGTGAGCAGGGACCTTTTGCTAAGTGACTACCTCAGTAAATCTAACTCATTAGTTTAATGAGGTAGCAAACGTGGCCTCTGTGCCATCAATTATGAAAAGAGCTCCTCTTTAAGCAAAAAAAGCTCCAACCAAGGAAAAGTGTCTTCTGTGGAAAGCTAGTGCAAAGTTAGGAGGCCTGGTTGCCATGGCAACAGCCTCAGTGGCGTGTGTGGGTCTTGATGTGGAGACTCTGGGACTGATCCTTTCGTAGGAACATTAATTAGCACTTGATGCCCAGAACTGGTGAGTGAACAACTAGCAGCAGCATCAGTGGACATTCGATAGCTGTAGAGAAAGAGGGAAAAATGTACTGCTTTGGCTACAGTCTCTGACTAAATTTAATACTTCTTTGAATCAAGGTACCTGGTGGAGGAAGATAATGCATGGGCCTCAAAGGTGTTGAATTTTTAGAACTCTTGCAAAGGGATGCATTCGAGAACTACCTGGTGCCCCCTACCACCCTTCCCAGTCTCTCACCTGCACTCCCTTCTGGAAAAATGGACTCCTGAGTTTATGCATCATGGGTGGCCTAATTAGGTTAACTCATGCCCTGTCTTGAGGTGTGACTTGGCCAGATTAGTCCATTAGTTGCCACATCAGTATTGCCTGAGGCTTGCTGTACTGGGTTCTATGGTGACTCAGTGGGGAATTTGATAGTTGGGTTCCCTTTGGTGCCCCCAAAAAATCTGCCTATGATAGGCAGGTCTCCCAGCTTGTCCACACACATTCTGTCCTAAGGAAGAGACAGAACTGTGCTTCAACAAAGGATGGGATTTCTGGTAACCCGTGTTGAAAACAACACAGGCTCCTCAGATGCAAACCATTCCCGTCTTTTTGTTGATATCCTCTGTTCTCAGAGCATTTTCTCCTTCAATACAAAACTGCTGAAACACTGCTGCGAATTTTATGGGTGACATATGGTGTCATGGGAAAAGCTATTTCTGAAGTCACCGCCCCTGTGGATGGAAGGTCCGTGGACTGCGTCTGTCCTGTTCACTGTTGGCTCCTCAGTACCTAACACAGGGCTCTCAAATACTTGTGATTCAAAACATGAAAGTCCAGGTTCAAATCCTGACTTCACCTCTAACTAATTGTGCAAGCCTGAATATATGATGAGTTCTCTTTAGTGATCAGTTTTCCTACCTAAAACTCTCCCCGGAATGTTGGGAGGATGAAATAATTCTGATGTGTCAGGGGCTCTGTCGGTATGATTTGTCATTTTTGTGGTCCAGAGGGTGGCTTCCATAGCAGAAGCCTTGACTTAGGAGTGAGACCTAGGGTTCAAAGCCTAATTTCATCATTTCTCAGCTGTGTGACTGTGGGGTGTTTACTTAACCTCTCTGAGATTTCTTTCTTCGATTTATAATGTGGCATGAATAATACCTGCCTTGCAATATTGCATTTAGTGATGTGTCTTGCTTGGAGCTTCCCATAGAGTTTGCGCCTTCATGGGTTGATTCACTCCTTTTTCTCATTCATTTCTTCATGTGCTTACATGTGCCTAGGAACATATAGCTTAGTAGCTTAGCAGCTTAGCTCTAGGCACTGGGCACAAAAGGGTGGAGAGGGTGTGTGCTTAGCCTTTTGTGGCTGGTAACTCTGGGCTCAGGGTTGAGGGGAATGAGTTGACTGGCGAGGCAGACCCTGCTTGGTCCCATTGTAAACCAGTCAGAGAAGAGATGCGTGTCCTGGGTAGAGGCCCCCTCTTCCTTCCGGTAGTGTTCTGAGCATTGTCTGGATGACAGGCCTATTGAGCAGTAGCCTGAGACTTGGGAGGGAAGCTAAGGCTGGAGAGCAGCTCCGGGAGGCATTGGGGAGGGCGTAGGTGGGTGAGTCACCGTCCTCCCTCAAGGACGTCTTGGGCAAGTTGTCTGGCCCCATTAGCCAGCAACCAGGGAAATGTAGCTGCAGGAAAATCACCTCGTTTCCTCGGGATGTTTTTTCTTAGGCTGGTTTCCTTTACAAGCTGCAATTATGTTCCATCCCACGCAAGTTCAGTAAGTGGCACTTTTCAGAGAAACTGTCTTGGTGATCATTTGGGCCGGGGAGTTGAGGAGAGAAGGGAGCGAGAGCTTCTATTGAGTTAGTTGGTTTTGTATCCACGAGCCATTTACAAACTTTGCACCTGATTGGGCTCTGTGGCAGTTTCTTGTATTTCCCTACCAGCCAAGCTGTTGAAGCTGCTGAGCCCGGAATGATGTTATCACTGAGGCAGATGACAAACCCTCTAGTTGCTAGAAACCAAACTGCTTCCCGAGCTGGCGTTTCCGTTTTTTGTACTGACTGCGTATTTGAGCTTGATATATAATGGTGAAAACAGGAACTGTTTATTTTAGGTGATAAGAAACCAACATTATGGCAAGAAGATGTCATCTTAGTTACTCTGTTATCAATACCATAGGCCAGATACTATCTGGATGCTTATGAATATCTTATCTAATCCTTGTAATAATAAGCCCCAAGCTAGGTTTTATATCCCCATTTTATGGATGAGGGAACTGAGGCCAGTAACTTCATACAACTTATCCAAGGCCAAATAACTAGTAAGAAACAGAGTGAAATTCAACCCAAAAGCAAACTATAAATCCAAATTTCTTTACCTCTGTGCTGTACTTGCTGTTACCAGCAAAGTTCTCTTCGTGGGAGTTACCCCATCCCCTCTCCAAAAAAACAAAAAAAATCGAACCCAGATTTTCACTGGACAAAGGGTTGGGAAAATTGGGAAATTTTGGCTATAATCTGGGAAAAGTGGCTGTAATATTGGGAAATTGGCTATAATCTGATTTTAGTGTACCAAGTTCTTTATTTTAGTGTCCAAGATTTCCTTATTTTAGTGCCCTGCAAACCCCTAACCAATAAAACAACAATTGGTTAAGAAAAGTTTGGAGTTGATATTCTTAGAAAAACTGTACTCTGATGTCTTATAATTTTCCTGGTTCTCTGCTGTTTCCTTGGCCCCAAAATAAAATGTAATTGCCGATCAGATCAGCTGGAATCAAGTCACCGAAAGTTCAGGAGGTGTCAACTGCATATTTGTGGGCCGAGCACATCTGCGGGCCTCTCTGGCTCAGTTCAGAGGCACAGGGCAGAGCTGCATTGTCAGCCATTAATAGGGCCTAATTTCCCCTAAATGCCAGCTAGGGCGAGACAGCTTGTCCTTCTGCCTCGCCCACCTCCTGGTCCTCTCATGGATTCCCTGAAATCTTCACAACGTCACTCATGTGGTTCAGCCCTGCCCTGCTTGGTTCTTTCTTTAGCATTTACACTTGCTCTGTGATTACCATGTTCCAAGGGGAGGGACACACACAGCACAGGGCTGACCGTGAATTTGTAAGCACTGAGTCTAGGAGGTTTGCACAGGGCACAGCAGATCCGATTGTTCTAGGGGTCTCTGAGGATCAAACAGTGTTCAAGGAATTTAGAGGAATTCTGGGGAACTCTTTGCGGGGTGGGGTTGAGGGGTGGGGGAAAGGCTTCAGGAAAACTGAGAATGACAAGATCTTGGAGGCCCCCACTGAAATCTCTGTTACATGGTGACTTTTTATTGATCAAGTCTTCAGGGTGCTAAAGTAAACTTATTTTTCCATCAGTTAGACTCCAGGAAGCAGGATGGGGAGGAGGAGAGAGGGAAGGAGAAGGAAGGTCAGAAGGAAAGAAAGATGAGAGAGAAAAAGGAGGACAAATTACTGTTTACCAAATGTATAATCCATGCCAGTGATCATTCTACATATTTGTCACACATGTCTCATGGAATCTTTACAACAAGCCGTAGAGGAAGGTCTCCAGTAACCCCATCTTTTAGGTAAATTAACTGAGTCTCAGAGGGTTGAGCAATGTGCGAATCACACAGCTCCTGAATGAGAGAGACGGGCCAATGTAGCCTGGCTAGGTTGCAGGATGAGGAGAGGCTAGTGCTTTATTTTTCCTGGGTGAAAAAATGCTTCCTTGAGATTCTCTTTCCCGGTGACTCAAGCCGAGACCTGAGGTGTGCTCAGGACCAGTTGCAAAATTCACAAAAGCAGGTGCCAGGACTTCTGGAATGGCATGGAATGGACAATAGCTGTAAACACTTGCGGGCCGGGCACAGTGGCTCACGCCTGTAATCCAGCACTTTGGGAGGCCAAGGTGAGCAGATCACCTGAGATCAGGAGTTCTAAACCAGCCTGGGCAACATAGTGAAACCTCTTCTCTACTAAAAATACAAAAATTAGCCGGGCATGGCAGCTCATGACTATAATCTCAGCTACTCAGAAGGCTGAGACAGGAAAACCTGGGAGGCAGAGGTTGCAGTGAGCTGAGATCGTGCCCGTATACCCCAACCTGGGTAATAGGGTGAGATTGTCTCAAAAATAAAATAAAATAAAATAAAATAAAATAAAATAAAATAAAATAAAATAAAATAAAATAAAATTAATAAAAATTGCAGATTTATTTTTTGCTTACTGAACCTGATATATGGCCCAGTGAAGGACAGCCTTTGTCTCCTGGCTGGAGCTGGCAGAGCAGGAGTCACCCCCGAGAATTCTGCCATGGGATAGAGCATCTTGGTGACATTTGGAAGCTGGGCTCGTTGATTTCGTTGAATGTTTTAGATTGATGAAAGCTTGTAATAGTCCAAAGGTTGTTGGGGCAGTTGTGGGGGACTCTCTTAGCCCCAACCTAAATAGCTTTTTCAGCAATGCCTGCCAAAATTTGTTCCTTCAATGGACATTTGTAGTGGGGAGGAGAGGCACCTAAATCATGTAACCTGATAAGCGGTATATAATAGAAGCTTTTTGCAGAGTTATGAGAGAATCGGGAGTGAGTGGTTAGCCTCTGAGGGACGGTGCACTGTGGGGGCCTTTCTACAGGATTTGAGTCCAGTCTCTGAAGACACAGCAGACTTCCCCATGTTAAAGAAGTGAGACAGCATCACAGAGTGGGGAACAGCAGCAGGGCCACAGGGAGAGAGTCCATGGCGCATTCAGAGAACTGGGAGGGGTCTGTGGCTGGAGTGAGGTGATGCCAGGGGCTGACTGGAGAGGGGGCAGGAGTGGCAGGTTGGTAGCATGTGGATTGGGTCATGTCTGCCGTTCTGGTCATTTCCAATCCACCTGGTCTTTACCTATTGGCAGGGTTGGTAGTCACGAGGGGCCCACAAAAACTGGCGTGCATCTTGTGACCTAGCTTCTCCTTTTGACTCGGCCACTTGCTAACTGTGGGGCTTCTCCAGGGTAGGTAATGTCCCCTTCCAGGCCTCAGCATTGTCATCTACAAAATGAAGGGGCTAGACTGGATCAGTGATTCTCAAGCCTGTGGTGAGGACCATTCTGGGAGCTTTTAGAAAATGACCAGTGCCCAGGCCTCACCCCTGGCGATTCTGATTTTATTGGTCTGGGTTAGGGCTGGGGTGTTGTTATTTTTCAAAGCTCCCTAAGTGATTCTAATGGATAGCCAGGGTTCGGAAGCCCTGAGTTGGAAGGTCTTTAAGCACCCCCTACCCCCTGGTCCTAAAAGTCTTTGATTCTAATATAACCTATAACTTGCAAAGTTAGGGAGGGAGAAGCAGGCTGGCAGGACCAAGGGAAAACAAAAAGAGAAAGCAGATAAGCTGTACGTCTGCCTGTCTTCGTGTTCCAGGACACATAGTCCTCCTGTGCAAATAACTCGCCATCTTCCTACACCCACCTATCACCAGACCCTTGGCTGATAGAAAAATGCCAAGTTAGTTCACTGAAACCTTGGCGTTATCAGTACTGCACAAAGCCCTCTTCAGCACACAGCACAAGCACCATCCTGTAAAATCCCCAGCAAGCCTTTGTCCACTTGCAGTCAGTTCCTCTCTTGCTGACCTGCCCATTGCTCCCTTGCAATGTGCTTTCATACTTTTTCTAATACATCTGCCTTTCTTTACCTACAGTTCTCTTGGTAAACTCTTTTTACCACGCACATGACACCAACCCCAGATAGTTGCAATGCAGGACATAACCCGTTATGTGAAAAGCAACTCAAAGCATATATGCTGAGGTTGTTCCCTCTACATAGTTTCTACTCTCTTTCTATGTGAAGGCTCTGTGTCTGTGTTTTCCATCAGGACACAGAGATCATTGTCCTTCATCTACTCCATTTGCAGGTTTGTGGGTCCGACGCCTACAGTGCTGGACACCCAGCCAGCAGCATGTGGGCCAATCCGAGATGCCAGGTCTTCAGCCAAAGTATTGGGAGGAACCCTGTGAAAGGGACCCTTGGGCCACTTTTGTCTTGAGCCAGTAAGAAGGAGAACCCAGACTTGCTCCAGGCCAGGCGTCAGATGGACATTTCTGAAGGATCAGTTACAATCATAGAAATGAGCATGGAAGGAGAAGGGCCCTCTGCCTTTTGAATGCTATTCAGGAAGAACGAAGCTGAGTGGTCACATATGCTGGGGAAGGCATGAAAGAGCAGACGTTGTACTGTCCCCAACTCTGGTCAATTAATCCCTTCATTACCAACCACCTGGTAAATGACGAGTTGGTCTAATTATCTTCTTTGACTCAGCAGCTGTCTACCAGCCAAAGAGGGATTAATTGATTTGGTTGTAGACTGACTCTTTATGCAAAGATAATGCTTACTGCCAGCCTGGCAGCTGGCTGGCAAAGATGAAATATTACATTAACCTGATCTTACACACAGCATTTGGGAGAATGCTTCATTATTAATTGCAAATTACAATAGACTAGCGAGGCCCATTGCAAAAAAACCACGGACAGCGAACTACCTCTTTCACCGTGGCTAGTGGATTCATTATTCTTGAACCAGGGAAGCTTCACTGGTCAGATTTCCAGTCAAGCCACGAAGGATTTCCAGTCAAGTCAGGGGACATGACAGTCAGACCCAATTTGGGTCAGAGGAAAGGATTGGATGCCTGAGGGAACTGGGGAGTCCCAGCCCAGCTATATGACCTGGGACAGTCACTTACTTACCCTGTTCAAGCCTTGGTTTCTTTATCTGTAAAATCAGAGCTTGATACCAGTCTTGCAGGTTTGTGAGATTCAGAATTCTATATAAAAAGCACCTAGGACAGTGCCGAGGTCAGAGTTGGTGTTAATCAGTAGCCATTCGTTGTCAGAATGGAGTTAGGTAACCTGGGAATTTTCTTAGGGGGTCTGGGCCCTTGCTGTGCTCTGTAATGTAGACTCAGACATTTTGCACATGCACATTTGGAGTTTTGTTGAATAATAATAAGATGGATGATTCCCTCTTGCCTGGAAGCTACTAGCTATCTTCATTGTGAGTACTTCCTAATAATTTTGATTTATTTGTTTCTAGCAGAGTCTGTGTTGATCAGCAAGCTTGATGCACTAATTTATAAAGCCATGAGTGCCTCCGTGTGTGTGGGGGGGGGTTGGGGGGGGGTATGTGTTACATATATATTCACACAACCTATATTCTATAAAATGTGCAGATGCAGCTTTCATATTTTAAAAGTCTCCCGTGGGCATGTCTGTTATACTCCCAATGCCTAGTTAGGTACTCAGTAATGGTTGTTAAATAAGACCTCATCTCTGGGTTGTGTTCATGTGAAAGCATTGATCTCATTGATTAGTCCACATTTAACTCAAGCTTTCTTTATAGGCAGTTGTTCTGCTTCAGAAACAGAAGTTTCAGGAACAAGCCTAATCTGATCCAATATATTCCAGTCTGGATAGGAAGCTCAATGCCCTAATGGAGTTTTTCTGTGTCAGTCTGTATGAATATAATCTGACATATTTAAACTGGAGAAGGGCATTCGTGTGACAAAATGACCTCGGCAATTTCCAAATGGTAACACAGCTGTACTAGCTGCCATTTTCAGAGAGTTATTTCCTGAATTACCCTCAATTATAAGAGGCCTCCACATAATTCGATTTTTCTGTAAATGACACAACTCAAGTAGCTTCTCAGCCAATTGGATTTTAACCTTGTCAGAATGGATAGAACTGAAACAAAGCCCTGGCTTGTTCTGAAACTGCCCGTAGGAGAGACGTCGGGGGTGAGAAGGTGGTGGTGATAGCATGCCTCTTCCTTTCCCAGTGGAGTCTGTGGGTCTGATGGACCATGCAGATCTCAGGGGAGTTTCCACCCCGTCTTCACACTAGTTACTCTGAGATCTGAGGCACATGGCTAAACCTTTTTGAGCACTGGAGACCTTGTTTGTAAAACAGGAATAAAATGCTTGTGGTTCAGTTATTAAGGATAAAATTAGAAAATATATAGCATCCCAAGCACGTGGCAAGATGCCCGGTCAATGTTGATTTTTTTATTTGCATGCAAGAAACCTCCTCCAGGAAGCTCTGATTTTTTTCCCCTCCAAGCTCACGTGAAATGTCCTTCTAGAATGATGCTGCCCACTAGGAACATAATATAAGTCACGTATGTCATTTGAAAATTTTTGGTAGCCACGTTTGGAAAGGAAAAAGAAAACAGCTGAAATTAAGTTTAATAATATTAGAATTTAACCCAGCGTACCTCAAATGATTATTTCCGTATTTAGTCAATAAAAAAGTATTAGTGTATTTTATGTTTGTGTTTTCCATACTAAGTCTTTGCAATCTGATGTGTATTTGACACCCACAGCACATCTCAATTGGGACAGGCAGTACATCGAGTGCGCAGGGCTGCACGTGGCTCGTGACTGCTATCTCAGACAGTGCTGGTCTGTAAAATGCCCTGTTATCCCTACGTCCTGCCCATGTTATGACACTAATCTCACTCATTTAAAATGATTCCACCAGTGTTTGCGCCCCTTGAGGGAAGGAGCTATGTCTTTCTTACTCATCTTGGAGTGTCCAGTAGCTACTATGGGCCAGCCCCAGAAAAGGTACCCAGTAAATGTTTGGGCAATGAATGAAGCCACTTGCTCCTGTGCCTCCTGTGAGTTCAGCATGGGGAGGTGGCCAGGGCTTCACTCCACTAGAGGTGCAGAGGCGGCCGAACATCAGGGTGGGTGGTTTCCTGGGACCCAGTGAAGAGTATGGCGTGTTTGTCCCAAGTCTCCGCTTCATCCCGATGCTCGATGTTTCCCCCAGAAGTTCCTGCCGGAAAGTGTAAGTGTAAGGGTCGTGGAAGGGCTAACACTTTGAAACTTATCAGTCATTCTATCTCAACTTTGATTTCACAAGACGTTATGTGACTAGTGTGCGACAGGTGTGAGGCGGTTGGAGAGAATAGGAGCAGGAGATTGGTTGCATGAAGGAACTGGGGAAAGCAAGTCACGGGACTAGGAAGGGATTAGCGGACTGCTTAAGCCCAGACTCCACCCTCCCTCGCTGCTTAGCCCACACTCAGCCCTGTTTCTCAATTCCTTCCGCTCCTACCTCCTTTCCTCCTTCTTCTATAGTGTGTGGCATGCAGCAAATACACACTGCGTGAAATGGAACTGGAATTCCCTCACACCCCACCCTGCCTCCCTCACTGATTGCATATTCACTGTAGTAGTTTGCTGGGGTTGCTGTAACAACGTACCACAGACTGGGTGGCTTAGACAATAGAAATGTATCGTCTCACAGTTTTAGAGGCTGGAAGACAGAGATCAAGGCGCCAGCAGGGTTGGTTCCTTCTGAGGGCCATGAAGAAGGGCCTGTTCCAGGCCTGTCTGTTAGCCTCCTGGTTTGGGGGTGATCTTTGGCTTCCTTGCTCTGATTGCTGCCTTCATCTTCACATGCTGCTGCCCCTGTGTGGGTGCCTGGCTTTGTGTCCACATTTCCCCTTGTTATAAGGACACCTGTCATATTGGAGTAGAGGCCCGCCGACTCTAGTATGACCTCATCTTAGCTGATTGCATCTGCAATGACCCTGTTTCCACATAAGGTCACGTTTGAAGGTACTGGGGTGAGAACTTCAACATACAAATTTTGGGGGGCACACAATTCAATCCGTAGTGCTGACTGTGTGTGTTGCGTTCTGCTAGATGCTAGGGCTTTCGAGATAGAAGTCCTTCTATTATCAAAGATAAAGGATCAGGGTTGGCAGGGATGTGAAGAGGGAACTCCTGTGCACTGTTGGTGGGAATGTAAATTGGTACAGCCATTATGGAAAACAGTATGGAGGGTCTCCAAGAAATTAAAAACAGAACTACCATATGATCCAGCAATCCCACTTCTGAGTATATGCCCAAAGGAAGTGCAAGCAGCATCTGAAGCAGACACCAGCCCTCTCACTGTAGCAGAGTTGCAGCATTGTTCACAACGGTAAGATACAGAATCAGGCCGGGCGTGGTGGCTCTTGCCTGTAATCCCAGCACTCTGGGAGGCCGAGGCAGGCAGATTGCTTGAGGCCCAGGAGTTTGAGACCAGCCTGGGCAACAGGGCAAAACCCTGTCTCTACAAAAAACATAATAAAATTAGCCAGGCATGGTGGTGCGTGCCTGTAGCCCCAGGTACCCGAGAGACTGAGGCAGGTCAGGTCGAGGCTGCAGTAAGCCATGATCATGCCACTGCTCCCCAGCCTGGGGAGACCCTATCTCAAAAAGGAAAAAAAAAAGATACAGAATCAACCTAAATGTCCATCAATGGAGGAATGGATAAAGAAAATGTGAGTGAGATATAGATAGGTAGGTAGGTAGGTAGATAGATAGATAGATAGATAGATAGATAGATAGATAGATAGATAGATAGATACAGATATATAGATAGAGAGATATATATAAATGGAATGTTATTTAGCCTTGAAAAAGAGGGAAATTTTCAGCCCTTGGTGACATGGGTGAACCTGCGGGACTGATATGGTTTCAATTTGTGTCACCCCTGCCCCCTGATCTCATGTCGAATTGTAGCCCCCAGTGTTAGAAGAGGGACCTGGTGGGAGGAGATTGGATCGTGGGGTGGATTTCCCGCTTGCTGTTCTCGTGATAGTGAGTGAGTTCTCATGGGAACTGGTTGTTTGAAAGTGTGTAGCACCTCCCCCTTCTCTCTCTTCGTCCTGCTCTGGCCGTGTGAGACGTGCCTGCTTCCCCTTCGCCTTCTGCCATGATTGTAACTTTCCTCAGGCCTCCCCAACCATGCTTCCTGTACATCCTGTGGAACCAGTGAAACCTTTTTTCTAAGTAAATTACTCAGTCTCAGGTAGTTCTTCAAAGCAGTGCACAAACAGACTAATACAGGGACAGTATGCTAAGTGAAATAAGCCAGGCACAGAAAGACAGATACCACATGATCTTACTTGTATGTAGAATCCAAAAAGGTTGAATTGGTAGAAGCAGAGAGCACAATGGTTACCAGAGGTGGGGGAAACAGGGAGACGTTGGTCAAAGGGTACAAAGTTTCATTAGACAAAATGAATAAATTCTGGAGAGCTAATGCACAGCTTGGTGACTGTGAAATCTGCTAGGAAAGCAGATCTTAAATGTTCTGACCACACGTAAAATGATAACTATGTGAGGTGATATATATGTTACTTAGCTTGATGGTGGTCATCATTTTTGCTATCTGTCTATCTCTCTATGTAAGCATCATGTTGTATACCATGAATATATGTAATTTTTATTTGCCAAATTAACCTCAATAAGTCTGGGGAAGTTTGTGCTCTAATAGGGGTATCAAGCCAGTAAACTGACTGACCATGATAGGATGAGGTCCTGGCCAGACGTAGTGGCTCATGCCTGCAATCCCTACACTTTGGGAGTCCGAGGTGGGAGGATGGCTTGAGAGGAGTTTGAGACCAGCCTGGGCCAGATGGTGAGACTCTGTCTCTATAAAAAATTTAAAAATTAGCTGGGCCTGGTGTTGGTGTGCCAGTCATCCCAGCTGACTCATGAGGCTGAGCCCGGAGGATCCCCTGAGCCCAGGAATTTGAGGCAACAGTGAGCTGTGATTGTGCCATCACTCTCCATCCTGGGTGGATTTTTTTTAATTAAAAAAATTACGAAATGATGTCCTATATGAGTTTAATACATGATATTGGAGGAGCATAGAGATGGACCCAGACTAGGCATGTGCATGTGTGTGTGTGGGTGTGCGTGTGTGTGTGCATACATGCTTGTATGTATGTGTGTGCGTGTGTGTGTGTGTGTGTGTGTAGAGCCTTGGTCATCCCGATGGAGCAAAGACACAGGAGGGTGGCACGCAGAAGTGCAAGTGGCTCCACCCTCCCTTGCACAGTTAAAATCTGGCCAAGGTGAGAGGGGAGATGGGAGAGGGGAGAAGGGAGAAGAGGCACTGACTGGAGGGACAGAAGCTTTGTCCCTCCTGGGCGGGCATTCTCCATCCACGCCCCTCTGCTTGGATGCAGAGGATAAGCAGGCCAAAGATGCATGAAAACTGAGTTCTATTGTAGCTCCAGACTTCTAGAAAAGTCAACAGCCCCCGTATCCTCTGCCGTTCAGTGTCTGCGTTACCACACTGGGAGACACTGACAGGCTGGGCATGCCGCAGGCCATAGCAGATGTTGGGCAGCCCTAGAAGGAAGCTGGCTGACCTTGGAGTGTGCCACAGCGGTATGACGCCCAGGCCAGCTCCAGTGCTGCCTAAAATGGCCTCTTGCAACATTCTTCTGTCTTCATCTTAAATCAGGGACTTGAAGCCACAAAATGGCAAATACACAGTTCTGGCAGTCACTTTGAGTATTGGAGAAATTGCTCTGGCCATCTGTTTTGTCTCCAGCATGTTTCTCACGGAATACCCACAGATATATCCACGGATATAACAGACATCCTGCCAAGGCAGAGCTTGGCTCTTGAGAACTCGGCAAGCTCAGTGCTTGCCTGGATTCCTGCCTCATGTTCCATCCAGTGTTTGGAGAAAAGCTCTGAGAGAAAGATGAATATCTGAGGCCACACAACCTAGAAGTAGTCAAGAGTACAGGCTCTAGAACTAGCCCCACGTGGGCTGAAATCCCAGTGCCAGCGCTTGCCGGCTGTGTGACATAGAAGAGCTTCTTACCAGCTCTGTGCCTCACTTGTCTCACTTGTAAAATGAGAATTGGCTGGGTTCGGTGGCTCATGCCTGTAATCCCAGCACTTCGGGAGGAGGCCAAGGCGGTGGATCACTTGAGGTCAGGAGTTCAACACCAGTCTGGCCAACATGGTGAAACCCCATCTTTGCCAAAAATACAAAAATTAGCCAGTCATGGTGGCGGGCACCTGTGATCCCAGCTACTCAACAAGCGGAAGCAGAAGAATCGCTTACCTGGGAGGTGGAGGTGGCAGTAAGCCAAGATGGCACCACTGCACTCCAGCCTGGGTGACAGAGCAAGACTCTGTCTCAAAAAAAACCAATAGCCCCTACCTCATTCTCTTTTGTGAGAATTTGATGAATCCAGACATGTGAAGTGCTCAGAAAGGTGTCTGGCACCAAGCGAAGGTTGTTTGCTATTTTTTGTTGTTATTGTTACTCAGGCACAAAGGCAGAGAGGAGCAAATGGTCCCTGGGAGCAAATGAGCAGGTGGAGACTAAGATCACTTGGATGATGCCGCTGGCTCATCTTCCATCATCTTGGAAATCCACTATCTCTAAAAGAAACACCATCTTTTAATGCAGGGGTTCACAGCTTTGGCTGCACTTTAGAAGCAACAAAGGAAATTTAAAAAATTGCAATGCTCAGGCCACCCCATCGGTATTTTCTGTAAACCCTCAGGAGATTCCGGTGAACAACCAAGTTTGAGAACCAATTCTCTAGGTTTTTCCTATTCAAAGACAGATGCAGAGACCAGCAGCATTGACACACGTGGGGGCTTGTTAGAAGTGCAGAACTGGCCCCCAACCCAGCCCACCAAAATTTTGTTTTTTTCAGACAGAGTCTTGCTCTGTAGCCCAGGCTGGAGTGCAGTGGCGCGATCTCGGCTCACTGCAACTCTGCCTCCCGGGTTCAAGCAATTCTTCTACCTCAGCCTCCTGAGTAGCAGGGACTACAGGTGCGCACCACCATGCCCGGCTAATTTTTGTATTTTTAGTAGAGGCGGAGTTTCACCATGTTGGCCAGGATGGTCTTGATCTTCTGACCTCCTGATCCACCTGCCTTGGCCTCCCAAAGTGCTGGGATTACTGGCGTGAGCCACTGCACCTAGCCAAGTTATTTTTTTTTTCTTTTTTCTTTCTATGTTTTCATCTTTAAAACTTCCCACTATTCTTTCTTTAGAAAGAAAATTGTAATCATGATTTGGGTCCTAGTAAGTGCGTTTTAAAAGAAGCTTCTTTTGCCCAATGACTTTTTTACTCCCTCACATTCAGTCAACCTTTCACTGCTTTGCAAATACATCATTCCCCATTTTACAGATGAGGAACCTGAGGCATAGAGAGGCATTTTGTGATTGGCGTGCCGCATCATCCAGCCTCTTTGGGGAATTGAAGAACCATGATTCAGTCCGGCTCTGGAGCTTGTTTGTTGCTCATGGGACCAGGCTAGGCCACCTCCACCAGCTCAACTGGGGTCAACTCATTGATTAAATAAGTGATGTGAATTCCTTTGATCCTTAATTTACTGGTCTTTAAGTCAAGATGAAAGCCCCGCCCTCTCCAGTGGTTTGTGGAAGGAGTATACAGGGCTTGTAAATTGGCTGACTCAATGCCTGCCTGCCTGCCTGCAGTTGGGTGGTCAGCTGGAATGAAATGCACAGTGAAGACCACCCATGGCTGTCCCAGGCACACCTGGGTGGAGGGTCCTGAAAGCCCCCATCCTAGCAGGCAGGATTCAGTGAAATGGGAGCAAGGCATGGTGGGCTGTATGCCCACCTGCACCTGTGCCGGCTATATCTCTGTTTCCTGGATTGTCGGCTTCTCCTAGAAACTCACTCAGACCCCTCCTGAGTCACACAGAGCATCCCTGAACCAGGACTGGGTTTGCTCAGGCCAGAGGCTGTGCTTGAAACAGGGGGGTTGCAGAGAAGGACTTCTATGTGCTTGGAACTTTTTTAAAAATTTTCCACACACACACAAAAGTGTTAGGAGGCTGCTTTTAGATGTCTCTTTTTTGAGATCTTCCCTGCCTAGGCACAGTAACCATGTGTAATTTTCTTCTCAATTCATCCTTCTTGTCAGGAGAGGGCTATTTTTAGCCACTCCACTGGGTTCTGTTTCGAACGTTCTCTTCTAAACCCCAACCAAGAATTGGTGTTCAGACACGAGTCAGAATGATTCGGGGTCTCTTTCCTAATTAACAGGAAGCCCTAAGTCAGTGAAAGCAAGCCCCAAACAGGCACTGGGAGGGGCTGGGGTGTGGGCTGCTTATTGGGGGGCTGCCCATTTTGGAGAAGGTTGTTTACACCGATCCATCGACTCATTGGGTTTTGGTTGGCTACGGGTTCAGAAAGGGTTAATTCATCTCGCAAACCCATTCTCTAAGGGTAAAGAATTAAATAAACTCATGCTAAGCCCATGGATTTTGCCGATGGAACATTCTGGTTTCTACTTTTCAAGAGCAACCCAAAAGTTCATTAACAAGGAGGAACTTGTAATCTTTGCGAAGGACCAAATTTGAATGGGAGAAACCGTTCCCTCAGCCAATAAGTGAGCCCCGCCAACTCCTCAGCCCAGCAGCTTTGTCATTCTATAATTGTCACTCCTGAGGAGCCTTCATCCCAGGTCTGGTGGGGCCACTTGAAGATCTTATTGAATTTTATAGGGAAATTGCATGCTAAAGAGACATTTGGAAATGAGGAGGCTTGAAGGCTGCCTTGAGACACATCCTCCAAAGGTATTTTGTCTCCACACAGAATGGCTCCCAAATGTGCCCTTGTACTTTCTCCTGCTTGCTACATTTGGGTTTCTCTCATCCATAGAACAGTTAATCTCAGTTCAGAATCTCAGTCTCGGCTCTCCATAGATTTTCCTTCATTTTCCAGGATAAATGAGCTGGAGTCTGAAAAGAAGTGTGACTTCTTCAAGGAACTGGCAGATACTAGGGGAGTTCAGAAGCAGGTGACATCCAATTATTCACGGTCATGGGGGAAAGGGATTGAATGAGAAATAGAAATCCACAAGATAGTCGCCAAACCTCATGCTCATCCTTAGCCTTCTCTTCCAACATGCCTTTAACAGGACCAAGAAATGGGCTGATTTAGCACTGTTTTCAAAACGGAGGTCCTGAGAGATCAGATAGTAAAATTAATTTGCCAGCCCTTCTCTTAATGAGAAGCATTGAAAGGAATGGAAATTCCCCAATTATTTATTTATTTATCTATTTGTATTACCCAGAGTAAAGCGTCATTTTTCTTGAGTAAGTGGCAGAATGAGCTTATTTTCTTGGCTGGTTTTGTTCGTTGTTTGTTGTCATCAGAGAATAGCATAGAACATTGTGACTTTCTTTTCACTAACACAAAACAAAAGAAAACAAAAATGATTGGGATTCAGGCCTAGATAATCTTGAAATAAAAGCCAGGAGCTAGGAGAATGACAGTCAATTGCAACTGATAATTGAGTCTCCTTCCCCATAATATCCCGAGGATATTATGGTGTAACTAAACCAGAGAGGAAGAAGTGATAAGTATCTTGTTAAGATAAGTCTTCGCCAAAAACAACCCATGGCAAATCGCTGCCATTTGTTATCCAATACTGAGCGCAGAGTGTAGTCTTTCTTGAGCCTCAGAAACCCTGCTTGTCTCTATCAGTTCAGTTCAAATTTAACTTGCTAAATATCATTGTCCAAAGCCTGGGCAGACTTTCAAAAGCAGCGTTGTTGCTGATCTCAAGCTTGACACAGTGGGATCTTGCGGAGTCTCACAGACCACAGCCCCCAGTTTGTAGGGACACCTTGATCAAGGCCTAAGCAAAGGATCTGTTTGGAGAATAAAAGCCAAGCCAACTTCAAAGGTGAACATGTGTGGCCTGGCCTGCTAAACCCAGTCAAGGCGATGAGCTGCAGACATCCTGTCTTTCTCTGGTGCTGTCCTAGACCTTGCCATTGGCTCAGGGCCATTCAAAACCCAAGGCCTACAGTCACGGCTTCCCAAGCTATGGTAGGCAGAATGCCTTGCCCCTTTTCCAAGCAGTAAGAATATGTTACCTTATTTGGCAAAAGGGACTTTGCAAAGGCAGTTTAAGTTAAGGGTTTTAAGATGGAGAGATTACCCTGGATTATCCGGATGGGTCCAGTGTAATCATCAGGATGATAAGGGAGGCAGGAGTGTCAAAGTCAAGAAAAGAGATGTGAGGATGGAAGCAGAGCTTGGAGTGGTGTGAGGAAGGGGGCCACAAGCCTAGGAATGTAAGTGACCTGTAAAAGATGGAAAAGGCACAGAACAGATTTTCCCCTGGAGCCTCCACAAGGAACGCAAGCCTGCTAACCCCTTGACTTTAGGACTGTGACCTCCAGAATGGGAGCATTTGTTTGTAGCGATTTGTTACAGCAGCAATAGAAAACTAACATGCACACACCCCTTTTTAGTTGGAGCTAAGCTTCCCTCTTCCAAGACCAGGGTCCAAAGGAGGCCTGGGAGAGGCCGGGTCTGTGACATCAGGTAAGCAGTCCGGCAGCAGCGTGGTGAGTCTGGAAAATGGGAATGCTGCTGATGGTGGTGGTGATACTGCCTTTTTCAGAATTGTTTTGAGGATCGAGTGAGGTACTGTGAAAATGCCTGGCAAATCTAGGTATAAGCCAGCAACCCCCGTGACCCCTACAGGCACATCACGGCTTACACACCGGCAGGGAATAGGCCGAGTCGATATAACCAAAATGCTTGTACATATTCATAAGAGCTCTTCGACAACCACACATTCAACCTGAGATTTACATCAGATCACAGTTTTGTGGATGGGTTCCTATGGGTAGGAGGTACTACCAGTGTTTAGTCAGTACATTTATTTTTTTAAAAAGGATGGAGTAAATATTTGGAATTAATGGTGTTATATTTGTCAAGAGTTTCTTTCATGAAATGATTATATAATTCTTACAGTATTCTCAAAGTACCCACATATAGGCGGGCTTCATTGAAACTCACAATCCTCTCAAGGTTGGCAGGGGAGAGAGATTATCTTCCCATTTTAGAGATGCAAAGAGAAGGAAGATCAGGGTATTAAATAACTCTCCCCAGCCAAGTAAGCTCTTAATAAATGTCAGGTAAAGCTAAACCTGAACGTCGAGCCTAGAGAGGGTATACAGCCTGCCGATTCAGAGCAGACACCCCTTCAGGCACTAGCTGGGTGACTTTGGGCAAGTTACTTAACCTCACCGTGCCTCAGTTTCCTCATCTCCCAATGTAAGGATAATGTACCTACCTCACAGGTTTGTTGTGAAGACTAAATGAAGATAATGCAATAAAAGGCTGAGGTCCATGCCAAGCACATGGTAAAAATGTGTCATTGCATATTAGCAGCAGCAGCAGCCACAGCAATAGCCAAGGGTCAATTAACTCCCGGTTCAGTGTTCAGTTCATGATTGTCCATGTATTAAGAGCCAAAGCACCCCCAAAGCCATCTTGCCCTGCTGGAGCAGTCTAAAGTGCTCTACTAAGTTGGTGCATTAATCTCTAGACCAGAGGTCAGCAGACGTTTTCTGTAAAGGGCCAGACAGCAAATATTTTAGGTCTCTGTTGCAACCACTCAGCTTTGCCCTTGTGAATGAAAGCAGCCAAGACAATATGTAAATGAATGGGTATCGCCAGATTTCATCCACAGGGGTTCCCTGCTTTAGGCTGTGCTGAGAGCCAGAGGTCTGGAGTTCAAGTCCCAGCCTCACCACGCTGCAAGGGTGTTCTTGAGCAAGTCAGGAAGGCTCCCCAGAGTCAGGCCCTTAACCTCTAAAAATGGGAATAATAATGCATCCCGCAAGAGCTGGTGAGACAAGGGAAGCTGTTTGTAAACTGCAGAGTGCTGTGCCTAATTTGGTTATTAGTGTTTTATTGCCGATATATGGTCAAGGTCCAGGACACCCATGGTAGATAAAAGTGCCTGTGGGCTAGGCGAGGTGGCTCATGTCGGTAATCCCAGCACTTTGGGAGGCCGAGGCAGGAGGATCACCTGAGGTCGGGAGTTCGAGACCAGCCTGACCAACATGGAGAAACCCCATCTCTACTAAAAATACAAAATTAGCTGGGCGTGGTGGCACATGCCTGTAATCCCAGCTACTCGGGAGGCTGAGGCAGGAGAATTGCTTGAACCTGGGAGGCGGAGGTTGTGGTGAGCTGAGATCACGACATTACACTCCAGCATGGGTGACAGAGTGAGACTCCATCTCAAAAAAAAAAAAAAAATGTGCATGTGCACTTCATGTAAAATACCAGGCTCTATCTCACCGTCTCTGCTGTTTGCAGTTGCATTATGAAATCAGGAAAGGGTTATTTAATTTCAATCACTTTCAACTTGTTTTGGGGTATGAGAAACACTCCAGCCTCTTAAAGCTTCCCGTTGCTGTCATGCGATGTTTCTGTAGCCACGAAGCCTTCCGTGTAGTCTGAGTTGATCTGCATTCTGAAAATGGCAAATGAACAGAATGACCATGATGAAGGGGGCTCCAGAGAAACACAGCACTCATTCTCAGTGTCTCAGGCTGGGGGAGTGAAGCCTGCAGCCTTGATGGGGGGAAGGTATGTGGAAAATGAATTGCTGAGTGGAATCTCAGAGAATGGCTGCTGAAGAAAAGCATTTCAAGGAGCAATTATGCAGCTCATTAAGATGCACTCCATTCCGGCCTCTGATCCTAGGGGAATTGTCAGAGCAATTATGTGCAAACCTCAATTTTGAGGTTTGAAAAGGGGTTGGTGCATAATCGGCAGGAGAAGAAAAAGAAGGGAGATGGTTTGAAACAATAGGTATCAAATGGTTGTCATAGCAAGGAAGACGGGTGGAAGGAGTGGACACCCTGGGTACTCAAGACTGAATGTGTGGTCTTAGGACTGCATACAGGCCACATGGGCAGTGCATTTGGTACACTTAATAGGACTTCTTGGAATCAAAGGGGTTTGCTTTGTACAAAGTTGTAAGCACGGTGTTTGGGATATGTTTGTTGAATGAATGAACGATTTGTGCTTGCCACATACGTATCAAATGAATGAAGGTGGGAAAAATGAATGAAGAAGTTAAAAAGGTGAGAATTTGACTCGGGTCTTGAAGGCTGGAAACCCAAGATGCAGGTGCCAGTAAGGTTGGTTTCTGGTGAGCCTCTCTTTTTGGCTCACAGACGTCCACCTTTTTGGCTGTGTCCTCACATGGTCTTAACACAGTGCCCGTGCACTCCTGGTTTCTCTTCTTGTAAGGACACAGTTATTCTGGGTTAGGGCCCCGCCTTTATGACCTTATTTAACCCTAATTACCTCTTCAAAGGCCTCATCTCCAAATGCAGTCACATTGGAGGACAGGGCTTCAACATACAAATTTTGGGGGTGAAATTCCTCATTCCATAACACCAGCTGAAGAATCATACTTTGCTGTTGTGGTTATTAGGCCTGATCTTGTGACTAAGCAGCTATGCCAAACCTTTTAAAGCCACTAGAATCACTGTTTCCTGGGATGTGAAACTGGAGATGCCCCAGTGTTCTGGAAAAGCAAATAGACTTCCAGTAACATATGTCCTTCTGTGTTAGTGCCTGACTCTGCTCTTCAAAGATCCCAGTGACCATCCTTTTTCTTTTTCTGAGACAGAGTTTCGCTCTTGTCGCCCAGGCTGGAGTGCAATGGCTTGGTCTCAACTCACTGCAACCTCCACCTCCCTGGTTCAAGCGATTCTCCTTCCTCAGCCTCCCGAGTAGCTGGGATTACAGGTGCCCACCACCATGCCTGGCTAATTTTTGTGTTTTTAGTAGAGATGGGTTTCACCATGTTGGCCAGGCTGGTCTCGAACTCCTGACCTCAGGCGATCCACCCGCCTGGGCCTCCCAAAGTGCTGAGATTATAGGCATGAGCCACCGTGCCCAGCTGACCATCCTTTTTCTTTCCACTGTTAGACAAACAGGCAACTCACTCATGCTGTTTTTCTGAAAAAAGCAAAATTTCTGAACTGTCTTCCTAAGGATTCCATAAAACAGGTGTCCTGGGAGTTGAAATTGACCATGTGAACCTGTGATCTTGTGTCAGAGTGAGCACTACTAAATCTCATTTTCTTCCCTGTCTTCCTTTTCATTTCCAAATCTGCCTGGAAGACAGTAAAAGCTCATTAATTTGAACCCTGCTAATTTAGAATATGTAACATTTCCTCCAAGCTCACCATGAAGAAGGAATTTGTGAAGCAAATTAATAGTGTGAACATAATTAGAAAAGATGAGTCTTGTAGTGTTGGGAGGTACCTGGATGTGATCCAGTCCTTTTCATTGGTGGCTTATTTCTCTTCAAATGAGGAAATCGAGGCCCAGTGAGGTTCTGTGGCTCTTCCACACTCACACAGGGGGACTGTTTAACCTCCTTCAGGACACCAGCCTACAATACGGAGTCTTATTTGTTTGTGAAAGACACAGGCTCTTTATTAGCTGTGGGTTCCTTTTACAATGTGAACTTCAAGTACTAAAAGTGCATTTTTAAAGAAATATTCTGTATTTCAGGTTTCCCACTAATTATGACTGGCCTTCTCCCAAGTTAGTTTGAGCTATTTTGGTGAGGTTTTATAGTGATTTAGTAAGAAAAGCTTTTTTAAAACCTCATAAAACCTTCTGTACAATTCATTCTGACCAACATTCCCCCTTACAATTATGTCATTAACAGCTTCTTTTTAAAAGACCAGAACTTTTGTCTATTCATGTTAACCTTAAAAGCAGCATTCACCGAACCCCTGAGAAACAAGGAGAGCTATAATACTTTACAGGATTGGGGCAGAGCAAATGAAATCATGTGTGTGAGAGGGTTCTGTACATTTGTTTTTCTTAATTGCCATCTCTGACTTGGGCAGCCCCCCTCCCCCCCCCCAAAAAAAACATGGTCAAAATATACTTGTGCATCTAAATGTGGTATTTCCTGGGAGAGTCCTGCGGGAATGGCCTGTTTTCCATGTGATTTGTTTTTTAATACACTTTTTTTTTTTAGAGCAGTTTTAGGTTCATGGCAAAATCGAGCAGAAGTTTCCAGACACCTCTGCCCCCAGACATGCATGGCCTTCCCCGTCATCAGCATCCTCCACTGAAGTGGTCCATTTGTTACAACTGATGAACCTACATTGACACGTCTTTGTCACACAGGCTCACAGTTGACATTAGGGTTCACTGTTGGTGTTGTATATTCTACGGGTTTGGACATGTAGCCACGTGCCATTATACATTTTAGAGTAGTTTCATTGCCCCCAAAATCCTTTGGGTCTACCTGTCCATCCCTCCCTCCCTCCCTCCAACCACTGGCAACCCCTGATCTTTTTATTGTTTCCATAGTTTTGCCTTTTCCAGAATGTCATGTAGTTGGAATACAATATGTAGCCTTTTCAGAGTGGCTTCTTTCACTTTGTAATATGCATTGACGTTTTCTCCATGTCTTTGCATGGCTCGATGGCTCATTTCTATTTAGTGCTGAATATTCCATTGTCTGGATGGAACACAGTTTATTTATCCGGTCACCTACTGCAGGACATCTTGGTTGCTTCCAAGTTTTGGCAATTAAGAATAAAGCTGCTCTAAACATCCATGCGCAGGTTGTTTGTGTGGATGTAAGTTTTCAGCTCCTCTGAGTAAGTATCAAGGAGTGTTATTGCTGGATCATACGGTAGGAGTATGTTGACTGTTTCAAAAAATTTAATGAGATGCCTATTTACTAATTGAAATCAAAGTGTAGCTGCCGCGTGGACTGGAATGTCCTCATCAGCAGATCAGTTCATACTCTCCCCGGAGTCAGACCTACTGAAGCACCAAACTGCAATCAAGAGGTTATTTAACAAGCCCAGGTTCAGAGCCCTAGTGAGCCGGCCAGAATTACTATGTGGTCCTTAGCCTTGGAGTTTGAATTCTCTGCCACAGCCACAGCCGACAAGAATGGAGCACTCCTGAGTATTCGACGGGCTTCTTATTCTCTCCTTTTGGGCATTTAATACATCTTTAACACGAATCAGGATTATGGAAGATTAGGGCTTATTTTCAAAGTGTCTTCTCAGCATAAAGTCAGATGATGATGATGATGGTGGTGGTGAAGGATGACAGAATTAGCGGGTGGTGGGTGTGGTGGTGATAGCAGCAGCAGCAGTGGGAGGACTGGTGGTAATTATGGTTGTTAACATTTCTTGAACACTCACTCTGTGCTTTACACACATTATTTCAATCATCACAACTCTTTAAGGCAGACACTCTGTTTGACGGATGACAATGCCAAGGCCCAAAGAAGTTACTCACTTTCCTAAGGTCACACAGCTGGCATGTGCTAGCAGCAGGAGGTAATCCCCAGCCATCTAATGCCCTTACCCCCTTCCCCGCTGCCTGGCACAATGCTCTAAGTCTTTATCTGCCAAGGCTTTGAAAAGTCATGGGATGCATGGAGTGATGTATCTCAGGGCCCCGACATTTGCCATTAAACCCGAGGTCAGGAGACAGGAGACTGCAGTTGTCCTGCTTAATCCCAGTGGTCCCGTTCTTCCTGTGTTTTTTTGAAGGGATTTCTCTCCAGCCTCACAAATGCTGACAGGTGGCCCCTCACCCCACAGGGCTTGCTGACTGCACGTGCCCAGACCATCTCTTCAGGGTTCCATTTTTTACATTCAAGAAAAGAAAAAGGGCAAAATACTTCTATTTTCAGCTGTCAGACACAACATGAGCCTATCAAGGCTTGTTGAGCTTGGAAGCAATTCCCGTTTTTCAGAAAGCAGAAATTTTGACTTTGGGCCACTGATGCTCAGTGAGATGTGTTTCCGTTGTCCAGGGTAACATGGCGTTGAATTCCTCTGACAGAAGAGGCTCTGCATCGGCTCAAATGGGCAGCATCGTTTCAATAGAGCTGGCCCCTCCCTCCCTCTTCAGCGTCATCTTGGGCCCCTCTATTCCTTCCCGCCCTCCAGGCTTTGGTTTAGTTCCTCTGCTGTCCTTGCTTTTTCCTGCCACTGGGCCTTTGCACGTGCTGTTCTTTCTGCTTCACCTCTACTTGGCTGACTCCTTCTCAGCCTTTAGGGTCTCTAGGGCTGGTCACATGTTCCTCTAATACCCTTGCCTCTCTTTGACAGCCCTTTGCTTACTGTAATTATTTTATGACTTTCTGGTTATTTATTTAGTTCTGTCTTCCTCATTGGATGCTAAGGTCCATGCTGGCTGCCTCTGTGCTGGCTTTGTGCCTAGTGGACTACATGAAAGAAGGGGGAGCTAAATGGATGGACAGGCTGGGAGCCTCAGGGCACCCCAACCTTCCTAAGAGCTTAGTCTTCTGACCAGTCTACTCAATGCCTCATTTTATAAGAAGATCTAGAGTTGCAACTTGCACAGGGGTTAAGAGCAAGTGGTTTAGAATCAGGCTGCCTGCATTTGTATTCCAGCCCTGCCTCTTACTAGCTGTATTTACTTGTTTCTCTTGCTGGGTAACAAATCACACAAACTTAGCAGTTTATGACAATACACTTTTTAAAAATCCCACAGTTTTGATGAGCCAGGAGTCCGAGTATCTTTTAACTGGGTCCTCTACTTAGGATCTCACCAGGCTACAGTCTCATGTGAAGCTTCGGGTTCTTGAAGCTCACATAGTTGTTGGCAGAAATCATTACCTTGTAGCCATAGAACTCACAGTGGCTTGCTTCTTCAAGGCCAAGAGGACAGTCTCTCTGAGTTCAGAGAAGGTTAAGCCCTCTTTAAAGTACAGATGCCCCTTGACTTACAATAGGATATTTATTTGTAATTCTTAAGTCAAAAATGCATTTGGCCAGTCGCAGTGGCTCACGCCTATAATCCCAACACTTTGGGAGACCGAGGCAGGCAGATCACTTGAAGCCAGGAGTTCGAGACCAACTTGGCCAACATGGTGAAACCCCATCTCTACTAAAAGTACAAAATTTAGCTGGGCGTGGTGGCACGCACCTGTAATCCCAGCTGCTCAGGAGGCTGAGGCAGGAGAATTGTTTGAACCCAGGAGGCGGAGGTTACAGTGAACTGAGGTCGGGGCACGGCACTCCAGCCTGGGCAACAGAGTTAGTGGGACTCCATCTCAAATTTTTTTTAAAAAAATGCATTTAATACACTTAACTTACGAAACATCACAGCTTAGTGCAGCCCACCTTAAACATGCTCAGAATACGAACATTAGCCTACAATTGGGCAACGTCATCTAGCACAAAGCTTATTTTATAATAAAGTTATCTTGAAGAATTTTGAATCAAATTTAAAGCCAAACCATTGTTAAGTTAGGGATTGTCTTACTTATTCCCTGGTTAGGTTAGCCCCATCCAGGATAATTTTACCTTTTGATTAACACGTAACTCACTTACGGATCTTAGTTATATCTGCAAATCCCTTCGCCCTTGCTGTGTAATGTAACATAACCATGAAGTGATATCCCCTCACATCCCCAGGTCCTGTCCACACTCAAAGGGCATTATACAGGACATGTATACCAGGAGCAGGAATCGCTGGAACCATCTTAGAATTCTGCCTACCACACTAGCTGTGTGGCTTCAGGAAAGTTGCTTAACTTCTCCGTGCCGCTGTCACCTCATCTGTAGAGTAATACCCACTTCATAGGATTTGTTGTAAAGGTTAAACGAGTTGATTTATGGAAAGTGCTTAAGACAATTCCTGGCAGGTGGTGAGTACTCAATAAATGTTAGCTGTTACAACCATAAAGATGAGGATAATCTCCAGCCGAGCCAGTGGGCTCCCAGCTTAGAAATGCAGTCCGCCAACTGGCTGGAAAATGAAATCCGAGAAGCCAGGCTGACCGGGAAAGAAGACACCAGAGAATATCAATGACTTGGTAAATTGGCCATCCCGAAAGGTAAGCTGACAGCTTCTACTCCACCAGGCGAAAATGGGCAAAGCAGGTGGAAAGTTGTATCAAGTTACTAAAGCAAATTGGATCTACGTGGGTGCACGTGTCCCTGTTTTAGTTCCTTTCATGAAAACATCTCTTCTCAAGGCAAGGAGTCATGGCCTCATCTCTCCGAAAAGCTTTGAAATCCCTTACGTCAGGGATTTCAATTGATTGATATCTCCCAGATATGAAGAAATGAGCATAATTAGATATCCTGGCAATTTGTGTCAGCAGCTGCACCCCAAAGTTTATGTCTGCCTTAAGGGAAGGCTTTCTTCTGAAACAGGATCTCAGTTGGTTCAGTTTAAGAATAAGGGCCTCTGGTTAACACCAGTGAGACCCCTAGTAACGTGAACCAGTCTTTGTGTGGTGTGGTCAGGAGGAGGCCTGCCTGGGAATTTGCCCCACGTTGTGTGCGTTTTGCTGGAGAGTGTTCAGAATCGATTTGTTGCTCCGTCTGGGATGCTGTTAACCAAATGTGGGAAGAGGCAGCGCGGTGAGTCAATGGAGCAAGTTCACAGCGGCATGTTTATGAATACTGGCTGGTCGGGGGAGAGGGATGGCGCAGCTTCTTTCTTTGGAAGGGACTCGCTTTATTGAAATCCTTTTCAGTGGGGTCACCTGGGGCAAGTCATTCACTCTTCCTTAGACCTCATATTTTGCATCTGAGAATTCAACTCAAGTCATTTTATTGACAGTGGTAACGGACCCTGTTGGTGCTCTGCGCAGACCCGATCCCATCCGTTTTAGGGTTTCTGGGCTCTCATCCCCGGGCGTCTATGTGCTTTCCCTCTAATGGCTGCCTGCACCTGCGACTTGCTTTCCGAGGCCACCTTTGAGCTACAAGAGCTGCTTCTCCCATGCCCAGAGATGGGGAGGAGGCTGGAAAGTTACCTCTTCATGGGGGGCCCTCAGCCTGGCTCCCTTAAGTCAGGGCAAATTCGGAGGAGTAAAGTTATGTTCCAGAGCTCCCCACGGGATCAGAATTAAGCCTGGCATGAAGGCCTGAATTCCATCCTTGCTGGGCCTCTCCACCTCCCTTTGCTCCCAGGACTGGCTACATGATTTGCAGGACTCAGTGCTGAATGAAAATGCAAGGCTCCTTGTTAAAAAATGATTAAGAATTTTAAAACAACGGTGACGGCAAAGCCTGAAACCTAACCTAAGACCCTTCTGATTGCAGGGTCGGAGCCACGGCACAGGTTGCACGCCTACGAAGCCGGGCCTCCCTGCTCCCCCGCTTTCCCGGGAGCTCTCCCTCATTCAGTCCGTCGCATGTGAACTCATGTCTTGTACTCTGCTCTGATGAACCTGACTTAAGGCCACTGCCGAGGCATAACGCTGAGGGGCTGGATTCTACAGTAGATATAGCACCAACCCTTCCCTCGAGGGGCCGACTCTTTAGCAGGGAAGATAGATGTAGGCACAGATCATAATGTCACAGTCAGACTGTGAAGCAGAGCCCGTCCCGGAGGTGTCCACGGTATGGGGAGGTGATGCTGCCTGGGAACACCAGACCTGGATTCCAGGCCAGGGTTCTGTCTTCTGCCCCAAATGATGGATGAATAGAATTGGGGGTGATGATATGGGAGAAGGATGGGGAGCCACTTCAGAAGGGCACAGTGCAAGCAGAGGGGTAGCGGGGGGACTTCTGTTTAGTTCGCATGCTCAGTGCAGAAGACTTGAATTTGAAAAGACCGAGTTCCTGCCCCCAGGTTGCTCACAAGAGATGCGTACAACCAGCTCCGGTGGAATTCTGGTCAAGGGAAGTGCTGAGCTGACGGGGGATGAGAGGAAGTGCTAGATACAAGAGGAGCCTGGTCTTCTAATAAGTTGCCACTAGGTGTTAGGAGTCCTAGAGTTTTTCATCAAAGAAAAGATCCTGTAACTGTGGAATTTCAGAAATTGGCAAGCGGTCAGGGTTGGTTTTGGGGGAGGAGGGAACCTCCTGAAATCACTTTATGCAATGGGTTCCCCCAGCTGCTCAGACGCGTTTCTTAGTTTTAGCCCATCAGCCTGCTCAGGTAAATTAAGTTCTCTTCCAAGTTTGTTATCTGAAGTGACCCTGGGTCCCTCAGTAGTGCAGCTGCGCCCTGACCTGGGCTGGTGACAGTGCTCTGCAGGATGCGCCCACTCGTTCCCGGTCCTCTCTGGGAGGAGCCCACAGACACCACATTGGTTTCCCGGTACACTGAAGCTATAGCGGACATTAAGGAGCTTCTTCTAAGCTGGGAAATGTGGGAGCTGGCTGCGGTCTTCCCTGGAGCGGGTGAGGGAAGGTGATGGTGAAACGCTTGTGGTTCTCAGGGGCCCTGGGAAACTCTTTTCTTTATCATCGACTTTGTCAGGCTGAAGCCATCTCTCATTTTTCATGCTCACGGGCAGGGAGGGTGAGAGCTCTTCCATCCGGGAATAAGTTCATAAATGCACGAATGCAGCTGGGCTTTGCCGGGAAGCAGGATGAGGGGGCTGCCCTGGGTTTGATGTTGTGCTTTCTTCTAATGCTGGAAATACTCAGCTGCCACAGGGTTGGATGTGAGCACCAACTGATGCTGGTTCATAATTCTTCCTTGACAAATGCTTCATTTGGGACAATAACTCATGGTTTCTTCACTGCCTCCTATTAAGCAATTAAAAGAAGGCATACATTATTCTATGAATATATATGATCAAATGATTTTAAAGTATTGAGTGGTGTTGTGAGGTAAGGAGCTGCATGTGCTCCTCTCCCTCTCTTTTTTTTTTTTTTTTTTTGAGATGGAGTCTTGCCCTGTCACCAAGGCTGAAGTGTAGTGGTGTGATCTTGGCTCACTGCAACCTCTGCCTCTTGGGTTCAGGCAATTCTCATACCTCGGCCTCCCGAGTAGCTGGGATTACAGGCTCCTGCCACAATACTCGGCTCATTTTTTTTGTATTTTTAGTAGAGACATGGTTTCGCCATGTTGGCCAGGCTGATCTTGAACTCCTGACCAGGAGTTCCACCCGCCTCGGCCTCCCAAAGTGCTCAGATTACAAGCATGAGCCACATCGTGCCCGGCCTCTCCCTCTGTCTTGTTTTGGAATTTTATTTTATTTTTTAGTTGGGCTTCAGAAGGGCCCTGGAACATGGTCCTGTATGATCTGACCACTGCCTACCTCTGCCACATCTCAGAGCCCTCTGTCCCACAGCTGCATCTTCCTGTCCTCTGCCACTCCCAGCTCCCCCTGCCCCACTTCTCTGTTCCCTCTGCCTGGAGCATCCTCCACATTCTTTCTCGGGGACCCTGGTGCCCCCAGCTAGCTTAGGTCCTCTCCTATTCCCTCCCCTTGCCTTTTGCTTTTCTTTTATAGCACTTCCTTCAACAAATATTTTTTGAGCACTTACTATGCGCCAGGCTGTTATAGGCACTTATGACATAGCAATTAACAAACCAGACACAAAGCTCTGTCCTCATGGAACTGGTAATCTACGCTCATTGCCACTGTGTTGATGAGCAATTATTCAGCGATTGGTTTGTTAACTTGTCTTCCCCACTAGACCGGAAGCTCCATGAGGACAGGGCCGTATCTGTCCCGTTCATAGTACCATGAATCCCCAGTGCTTAGTACGCACTCAGTAGATTCCTGGGGAGTGAAAGGCAGTCTGGGATTGATGGCTGCCATTTGACCGTCTGGGCTCTCTAAGGTGGCTGCATCTTCCTTGGGAATCCAGAGGTCATCATGTGGAATTAGCTTCTCGAGACTGAATTACACAGCCCGTTAGAGGGAATATAAGAGGAGCCGAGCTGGCTCCACCACAGGGCTCCTGGGCCTGGAGCTGGTCCTGGAAGAACTCCAGAGACCACAGAATGCTCATGGTTTGTCCTGTGCCATGCCCGACACATCTTGCACTATTCCAAACTGCTCCTCGAGGGTCTCTCCCCTCTTCAGCCTCTGCGTGTTTTTGCACTTACAACTTCTTAGGGTCATTTTACTTTATGTCACATATATGCTTGCTGGGTGATCATGTCAGGGCCCTTTACTTGCCCTGAGGCACCTCTTCTAGGTGTCAAGAGGGGTCTTCCCTGTTTGGGATTAGCTGGGCAACTTCTGTTTCACCATGTTTGCTTTTAACCCGGAGCTAGTGGCTTCCTACCGATTTGTCTTCAGACCAGACATTAACCTCTTAAAACCTTCACACCTTCCACTGAAAAACAGATCATCACTGCCCTCAACAGTACGCATTAACTCCATTTACTCCTGGGATTGTCCATTTGGCTGTTCGATCATTCATTTGTTGAGTCCTTCATTCATTTGTTGAGTCATTCATCGAGGGAGGGAGGGAGGGAGGGAGGGAGGTTTTGGGGCTAGGACTAGGTAAGGCAAGCTGGGCTCCTGGGTTGCAGAATTTAAGGCAGCATTCACCCTCAGGACCAGGCAAGTGCAGAGTTGGCAGTCCTGTTCCTGGGTATAGAGTCCTGCCCTGCCCCTATACCCAGCTTCACTCCCCTTTGAGATTTCATTTGTCACAAAAGCCTTTCATTAGGTGAGGACCGAGCTCCAGAGGAGACCCAAGGTAACCCATGAGGGGCTCCTGCACACCCTCACGTCACCTCCCCACCATGTCCGAGCTTTGTATGTAGCGAAAGTCTGTGAAAGACAGCGTGGGAGGGAAGTGAGACTCTCCACATTTTCAGGAATAAAAAGTACATTTTTACACTTGCATGATTACTTAAAGGCCCCATCCATCGCAAATGTCGCCTGGCTGGCCCTCCGGTGGCACACGCGCAGGTCTTCCAGTGTTTTGATATAAACCCAGACCCTTAAAAGGATGTAATTGCTGGTTGTCTTACAAGCAATCATCTCATCACAGGGGGGTCGGGAGCAGAATTCAGGAGGCAAACAGCCGCAAGAGCACCTGGCAGATCCAGTTCCGCTGGATAATGTCTTTGAACAAGACTGAAAATGACTGTGTTGATGGCTTTGCCGTTTCCCAACGTTTGGTGGAATGACCAGAGCCTTAGGACATGTCTGTGGCCACATCTGCCATCTCTGACATCAACTGAGTGTTCCTAATTCCCATTCCTCTCTTTTAATGAGGGAAGAGTTCATCAGTGCTGGTCTCGTCTGAAGAAGCAAATTAGGGAGTCTGTTCTTTGCAAATGTTGGGGTGTGGTTGGTGATTGCTCAGTGGAGAAGCAGCTGCTGGTGATCAAGTCCTCTGTGTTCATCAGCCCCCAGTATGTACAACTATTATGTATCCATAATAATTAAAAATTAAAAAAGAAAACAGCTCCCAGGCCAACACACAACACTGCCTTAATGAACATCATTGTCATTCAACCCGTGTGGTTTTCATTCCAGACAGGATGGGCTGGAATGAAAACTAAATTGTACTGCTGGATCCAGTACAATTTAATACTAATATAATTAACATGTACAGAGTGTATATTATGTACCATAAGCTTGCCGTGAGATTTGACTCTGGATTGTGGCCATGATCACCCCCGTTTTACAGATGCGGCTGTTGAGGCCTGGAGAGCTTGGTGACTGGTCCAGGTTACACAGTAGGGCTGTGGCAGAGGCCAGATCAGATCCAGGCATTGGCCTCCCATGTCCTCATTTCTTTGTTGTTCAGTGTCCTCAGACATCCTGCTCCATATCTTTGTTCAACGCTACCACCCTCTACCCTGGCCAGACTGGGTTCCTCTCTAACTCAAAGAAACATGATGGGACACGCTGTGCTTTACAGGGAGGGACAGTGAAGGCCAGGAGAGAGAAGGCTGAACCAAAGAAACTTCCTAAGGCTCAACTGTTTATACAGTTCTCTCCATCTTTTCTCCATGTTCTCTCCATCAGCCTCTGAGGAGCTCGAAGCTCTTGTAAAAGTCCTTGGCCCTTTAGGAGCGCTCTGGTACCGTCTATCTCTATGACACCTTTTGTGGCCTTCAGGTAAAGAGCCAAGAAGGGACTCCCCTTTTATTTCCCCTTGATTTTTGTGCCATTTATTTATTTAGCAGTATTGTCTAGCATTTAAGAGCCTGGATGTGAGTCTTGGCTCTGCTACTTAGCAGCTGTTAAGTAGCAGACCTTGGGCAAGTGACCTTGGGCACTGACCTTGGGCACTGACCTTGGGCAAGTGACTCAACCTCTCTGTGCCTCAGTTTCTTTATCTGTAAAATGGGATAATAGTATCTAGATCATGGAATTGTTGTAAGAATCAAAGAAGCTAATCAAAGTAAGGCACTTAGAGCATGACCAATATATATATATATATATATATATTTTTTTTTTTTTTTTTTTTTTTGAGACGGAGTCTCGCTCTTTCCCCCGGGCTGGAGTGCAGTGGCCGGATCTCAGCTCACTGCAAGCTCTGCCTCCCGGGTTTTACGCCATTCTCCTGCCTCAGCCTCCGGAGTAGCTGGGACTACAGGCGCCCGCCACCTCACCCGGCTAGTTTTTTGTATTTTTAGTAGAGACGGGGTTTCACTGTGTTAGCCAGGATGGTCTCGATCTCCTGACCTCGTGATCCGCCCGTCTCGGCCTCCCAAAGTGCTGGGATTACAGGCTTGAGCCACCGTGACCAATATATATTAATAGGAGGCTCACAAAAAAATCTAGCTCTTATTGTAACTCCTACTACTCCTATTTTTTTGTTTGTTTGTTTGTCTTAAAACAACTTTTATTTTTGCACCCCTGTCCTGGAATAGATGCTCTTGGGCCTGGTTTCTATAAGAAACGTTGACTGTCACCATCTGTAAGGATAAGTACTTAGTGACTAAATTGAAGTCTCCAAAGTCTTGCTTTTAAAAAAGAAAGACCGTTGGCTGGCCAGGCATGGTAGCTCACACCTATAATCCCAGTACTTTGGGAGGCAAGGCAGGTGGATTGCTTGATCCCAGGAGTTTGAGACCCAGCCTGGCCACCATAGTGAAACCTCCTCTCTACTAAAAATACAAAAAAAAATTAGCTGGGTGTGGTGGCACTCACCGGTAATCCCAGCTACTTAGGAGGCTGAGGTAGGAGGATCACCTGAGCCTGGAAGTTGAGGCTGCAGTGAGCTATGATTGCACCAACAGCATTCCAGCCTGGGCCGTGGGAGTGAGACTCTGTCTCCAAAAAAAAAAAAAAAAAAAAAAACCTTTCGCTACAAAATGCCCAACCCGTATCCAGATTAAAATCTGTGTGAGACCTTTCTATGGCTTCCTTCCTATTGATCTTAGAATAAAATACAAAGCCTCTAACAACGTCCATGAGGGCCCCCTGCCTGCCTTCCACCCTGGCACTCAAAGCTGGTCACTGTCCCTGTTCCCCACTGAGACTTGCATTTTCTTGCCTGAGAAACTGCATCTGCTATTCCCTTTGACTGGAACTCTTGCTCTAACCTTCAACTCATCTGGTCACATACACGCACTTGGTCTGCTTCCTGCTCAGCAGGACTCAGCAAAATGGTCATCTCTCCCTTCTCCCTTTACCACACACTCCCAACCCCAAATCAGGCATCCGTGTCACAAGCTCCCTGCACTTCTCTTTCAGTGTCTGGGTCCTGCCAGGCTGGAACCTCTGTGAGTACAGGCACTCCTTGCAGAATTCACCACCACCTCCTCAGTGCCTAGCACAGATCCTGGCACAGAGCAGGCTCTCTCAGCTGAGCAACTCAAGGAGGCACAAGCACCAGGCAATGGTTTACTGGTGGTATGTTGTGACCTATCATAAAATTGGTCTCCTGGGTCAAAACCAACCTTGGAAGAAGGGAAAAAGGAGGAGGAGGAAGTAGGAGCAAAATGAGAAGGAGCTGGAGGAAAAGAAGGAGGAAGAGAGAAAGAAAAAGAACAGAACGAAACAAAATAGAAAATATCAGAAGACATTGCATGTGAAACGAGAAAAATATTGTCTCATAAGACTGTTTCATTTTATATATGTGTGAACAGATGTGCATGTGTGTGTGAAGTTGTACAATATGTTCTTACTATAGGTTGAAGTAAAAAAAAAAATAGGTGGGAAGGTTACCTGACTTAAAGTGTGATAATATTAGCAACAGGTGTCAACCACGTGACTCAACCTGAACTCCTGCCCTTCCCAATGGAGTGGGATGGGAAAATGCAGTCAGCATCCAACTGCCACTTGAATTACCAGCATCCACTACTCTCATGATAAAGGGAGTATGTGGGGGTGATTTGGGGAGTGGACAGGATAGGGTATTGTGAGGTAAGGGTTGGGGTAACAAAAAATAGCCTTGCATTTCTGCCAAGAATCCCCTTCTTTAAGGCTGCTCACTTTGCAGAAGAATGGGTGTGGGACATTTGTCTCAAGTTCCTTATCCTGTGTTGCTTTGGCTGAAATCTCCGATGAATATGTGCAGCTCACCTAAAGGAAGAATTTCTCTATCTGAATGGATCAAGGTCCTGCAACTCCTTTCATGGGGTATAACTGTAGTTTTCAGCTGCTTTTTTTCTGCTTCCTAAAACTCGAAAGGTACAGGCAGTCTGCAAAGTGCAGTGGCTTTTGAGTTGAACAAATCCCAAATACCAGTGGCAGGCACAGATCCCAAAAGCTGCGCATGTGGCTTTTCTCCTGGCACTTGAGCTGAGATTGTCTCTTTTAGAAATGTCAACTTGGGAGTGGGAAGCTTGAAAATGTCAGTCTTGCTACTCTGGCTTGGTGGCTTTCAGGGACTGGGGTTCTCAGAATTGCATGTGCCTTTCCATGACCTTTGCTGGAAATGTATGCCATCCTGGAGTTTGCAGGGCATGTGGCAGGAACTTCTGATTAATGTGCTTTGAAATTCAGGTCTGGAGTCGCATAGCCTATGTTGGCATTTTTGATAACAGTTCACACAGTTTGAAGTATGATAAGACATACTTGTGTATTACAGGTTGAAGATTAAGATGGCAAAATACCACTTTAACACCACTGGTCACAGCCAAAGGACTGTACTTAAATAGCATCAATCCTAAAGGCCCCAAACTGGAAACAAATGTCCATAAGCTTGTGAATGGATACACAAAATGTGGTATGTCCATACAATTGATACCCAACTACACACAGTAAGCCAATCACCATGACAATGGGTTTTGCTAAAGGAAAGCATTTTTTCATGAGGCAGCCAACCTAGCAGGTAGGAGAACAGGTCTCAGATCTGACTCCCCAAAGATGGGATTTTAGGGATCTTTATGGGATAGAGGAGCAAGGTGGCCTGAGGCATGGGGAAAGGCGATTACGGGGAAGGGAACATGAGATAATTGGCAATCCATGCATGCATAGTCAAGCTTCATTGCCCTTCACGGAATGAGTGTTCAGAAAATGGTAGCACTAACATGATCTGAAGGAGGAGCGTTTGGCCCTCTGATGTCAAAAGGTCACCTCTCATGCCTTTGTGCAGGCCCAGTTGGAGGTCAGTGGTTTCAGCCAGCTTGTGTTTGCAAAACACATATCTAATAAAAGACTCGTATCCCAAATATACAGAGAACTCTTAAATTCAACAACAAAAGAACAAACAACCCAATTAAAATGGGTGAAAGCTACAAACAGATGTCACCAAAGGAGATCTATAGATGGCAAGTAAGCATAAGAAAGGATGCTCTATATCATATGTCGTTAGGGAATTACAAATTAAAACAAAAATGAGATAACACTAAATACCTATTGGAATGGCTAAAATCCAAAACACCAGCAACACCAAATGCTGGTGAAGACATGGAGTAACAGAAATCTCATTCACTGTGGGTGGAAGTGCAAAATGATACAGCCCTTTTGGAAGACAGTTGGGCAGTTTCTTATAAAACTAAACATCCTCTTATGTGATCCAGCAATTACACTCCTTAGTGTTTACTCAAATGAGCTAAAAACTTATATATATACAAAACTCTGGACACAAATGTTTATAGCAGCTTTATTCATAATTGCCAAAACTTGGAAGCAGCCATGATGCCCTTATACAGGTGAAGGGATAAACACACTATGGTGCATCCATACAGCAGAATATTATTCAGCAATCAGAAATATGCTGTCCAGCTGCAAAAAGACATTGGAGGAACCTTAAATGCATGTTACTAAGTGAAATAAGTCAATCTGAAAAGGCTACGTTGTGTATGATTCCAACCATATGACATTCTGTAAAAGTTGATAAATGTCTGTAAAAGACAGTAAATGACTGTGGTGGCAGTAAAAAGATCAGTGGTTGCCAGGGTTTCAGAAGGTGGGGAGAGGGATGGACAGGAAGAGCACAGGGGATTTTTTTTTTTTGAGACAGTCTTACTCTATCACCCAGGCTGGAGTGCAGTGGTGCGATCCCGGCTCACTGCAAACTCCGCCTCCCGGGTTCACGCCATTTTCCTGCCTCAGCCTCCTGGGTAGCTGGGACTACAGGCGCCCGCCACCGTGCCTGGCTAATTTTTTGTATTTTTAGTAGAGACGGGGTTTCACTGTTTTAGCTAGGATGGTCTCAGTCTCCTGACCTCGTGATCCTCCTGACCTTGTGATCCTCCTGACCTCATGATCCGCCCGCCTCAGCCTCCCAAAGTGCTGGGATTACAGGCGTGAGCCACTGCGCCTGGCCGAGCACAAGGGATTTTTAGTACAGAAAACTACTCCATACAATGCTGTAATGGTGGATGCATGACATTACACAAAGAGTGAAGTCTAATGTAAACTATGGACTTCAATTAATAAGAATGCATTGATATTGGCTCATCTGTCACACCATGTGTACCACACCAATGCAAGATGTTAATGATAGGGACAGGAGGCCGGGAAATTCTGAGCAGAAAAGGGTTGGTTCCCGGTGAGGTCCCTACCCTCAAACTGAAAAGCCTAATACCATAGCCCAAAGTGAGAACTTACATCCCTGTTTTCCTGTTCAAATGTTGCCTGCCCCAACCCCCATCCTGTGCCCATAAATACCCCAGGCTCAGCCAACAGCGATTGGAGAAGCAGCTGGACATTGGAGACTACAGTTGGATGTCAGAAGCAGCTTGACTTTAGAGGGGCAACTTGATGGCATAGCTTTGGAGAGAAGTCCAACCAGGGACCGCTGGACTCCAGGGGAAAATTACCTTCGCACTCTGTCCCCTTTTTAGCACCCCTTCCTGCTGAGAGCCACTTTCACTGGTGATAAAATCCCCCACACCTACCATCTTCAAGTCGTTTGTGTGACCCCATTCCTCCTGGACGCCAGACAAGAACTCAGATGCCACAAATGTGAATGCAAAAGGGTGTCACACTGACCCTCCACTGGGCTGTTAACACTTAAGCTGTCCACGGATGGCAAAGCTAAAAGGCACTGTAACACTTCTTCTGGGGCTTCAGGGGTCATGGGCACCCTCCCCTAGATGCTGCCACAGGGTCAGTACAGAGTTCGCTCTTGCTGGCACCTGAAAGCATTCACCCCACCTCCTGCACCCACTCACCTGCGTTCCCCCTCCCCCAAGGGGTGGAACAGTGAGTGAGTGGAATTTTCCCCTGCCAGCACCCATGTACTCCAGTTCCTGCCTGCAAAGGGGTCAGGGAAGTACCCTGCTTCATTAATAATGAGAAACTGGGGGTTAAGGTATGAGTGTATATATATGGAAACTCTCTATACTTTCCACTCAGTTTTTCTGTCAACCTAAAACTGCTCAAAAAAGGGAATCCATTAATTTAATTAAAAACAAAACTGGGCTGACCCTACTCACCTTCCTACCAGCAAACATGAAAAGGAGAATGACTGTTTACCAATGCTGACTGGGACACTCAACCTTCTGGGGGCAATTTAGCAATGGGTAAGAAAATAAAAATTCTGTAATTGCTTTGATCTGGCACATCTAGGAGTTTATCCTAAAGCCATGGTTCTCAACCAGGGGGGATTTTCACCCCATCCATCCCAGGGAGGACATTTGGCAACATCCAAAGACAGTTTTGATTGTCAGAGCTGGGGAGCTGCTACTGTCCTCTAGTGGATAGAGGCCAGGGATGCTGCTAAACATCCTATGAGGCATAGAACAGTCCTTATAACAAAGAGTTATCTGGTCCTGTATGTCATTAGTGACACTGCTGAGAAGCCCAAATGAGGAAGTGGGCAGGTACATAGTACTCATCTTAGTATTATTCATAGTAGTGAGAAATTAGACATGATCAAAATATCATGTGGCAGTAATTAAAGGATGGTATATCCATACTATGGGGTCCTGTGCAGCCTTTGGAGCGCAGGTATGGGACTATGATCTCTAATATGAAAAAAAAATGCTCATGAGACATTTTACAAATGAAAAAAATTACAAAGCAACATGCATAGAAGAATTGTACCATTGTAAAGACAGAGTATGCTCATTTCTTTTTTTTAATTTTTAAAAATTAATTTGAATTTTTAAAATTTTGAGACAAGGTCTTGCTGTGTTGCCTGGGCTGGAGCGCAGTGGTGCAATCATGGCTTACTGCAGCTTCGCCCTCCCAGGCTCAAGCAATCCTCCCACTTCAGCCTCCTGAGTAGCTGGAACTATAGGCATGTACCACCATGCCTGGCTAATTTTTGTATTTTTGTAGAGATGGGGTTTCACCATGTCGCCCAGGCTGGCCTAGAACTCCTGGGCCCAAGCGATCCTCCTGCCTCAGCCTTCACAAGTGTTAGTATTATAGGTATGAGCCACCACACCCAGCCTGTTATGTATCTCTGAGAAGACACATAACAAAATCTCAAGCCTGTATCTAGGTGGTTGAAATATAGGTGATTTTTAACTTTTAAAATTATTTTTGGGATTCAGAATTTTTTTTTTACAATGAACATTTATCACTTTTATAATTAAAACAAGAATACTTTTTAAAATTACGAAATTATGAAACTAGATGGGTAGTCAAGTAAAGGTTGCTTAAATACCAAGGTTTATTCAACTACTAATTACTTTCAAAAGCATTTTAAGGAACAAATTGTCATACCAATTAGATGCTCACTACATGCAGGTTTTGTACCTTTCATTCACTTCTCAAAAAACCATGTTGTAGGCTGGGCATGGTGGTGCCCACCTGTAAGGCCAGCACTTCGGGAGGCTGAGGCAGGAGGATCGCTTGAGGCTGGGAGTTCAAGACTAGCCTGGGCAACATAGTGAGACCCCTGTCTCTACAAAAAAATTAAAAAATTACCTGGACATGATGGCACATGCCTTTAGTCCCAGCTACTTGGGGGAGGCTGAGGTGGGAGGATAGCTTGAACCCAAAAGTTTGAGGCTGTAGTGAGCTATGATTGTGCCACTGTGTTCCAGCCTAGGCAACAGAACAAGACCCTATCTCTTAAAGCAAAACAAAAAACCCCAAACCTTGTTGTTGCTCCTCACCACCCATTTTAGAGATGAGGAAGCAGAAGTTTGGAGGGTTACATACGTCAAATGCAGAGATGGGGTTCTACCCCGTGTTTTCAAAGTCCAAGTCTTTGCCTCTGTACCGTGGTAGGGCCAATGTGCCACTGTACTGGGGAGCATGTTTGTGTGGGATTATCAGTAACAGATTGCTTCCAGTATGCTCTTTTGAAGAACCCCAGTTCATTTAGGGGATTTCCATTTGGGGAACTTAAGAGAACATTCAGAGACTTTCTCTTCACACACACACAAAGTTCTCATGACTGTTTTTGCTGCTGTTGTACTTGAGGAGTTTTTCTTATCTGGAAAATTCCTTTGTCTGGAATGGCTTATTCTAGATCAGGGATGGAAACATCGGTTGTGCCCGAGAGTCTGGTCTGGGTCTCATGAACGTGTTTTCCAGCTCCTGGAAAGCCAAGACTTCACTGTTTTAACCAGGGCAAGAAGGGAGCTCTCTAGAACATTTCTCAGCTGTCATCTCATAAAGAGACTTGTCAAACTTGATTCCTCTGGTACCAAGAGGAAGCAATTTGAATTTTCTTATTTCCTCTGGAGTTTAGGGGTGCAGTTAGCAAAGAAAGGAACCTTTTAGGTCTCTGCCTTTGCTATCTGCTAGTGGAGACTGCTTTTCTTGGAGGGTTTCTGCAAGGAGCTGTCCGGCCGGTTGTGGATTGGCTCAAAGGATGGAGAAATGCTTGCTCTGAGGAGAGGGACTTCTGCTTCCTCCTCACTGTGCTTATTGCCGCTCAGAGGCTGCTGGGAAATCCCTGCTGCAGCCACCCTCACAGAGTACATCTCCTGGATATCTGTCCGTGGAAGGTCCTGGATACCCCCCACCTTCCCGCATCTGGATAGGCTCCCGCATGCACTCGCTGCACTTTGTCTCAGGTTGCCTTTTGACTCTCTACCACTTACGATTCCACACAGTGGCCTCCCTGCTGATGTCTTTCCTCAGCCATCTTGTAAGTGATTTCTCCTTGGTTCCAGCCCTCATTGAGGCCAGATTCTGTTTCCTGCCTTCAGTGTCTAACGTGTGGCCAATCCTCTTTCTTCAAAGGCAGAGTGACTCTGCTCGCATCTGCCAAAAAGGCACACCTGGTCTCCCTGCAGCTGGCATGGTGCTGCCTGGGCATCCTGCCAGGCCAGCGTGCCCTCTTTCTAGAGGAGCTTTCCTGCTTCTGGTTTTCAAAGCCTTGAAGCAGCACTGGGGAGGAGATGAAGAGGGCCGGGTTTGGAGTCTCTGGCTGAGTCCTGGCCCTGGCCCTGGCAGGCAGAGTGGTGGTTCTGTCTCAGAGCCCGGTGGCAGACTGACCAGTGTAGGTAGGGAAGACTGGCTGGACCTCCATCTCAAATCTGTCCCTTGAAAGTAGGATTGGGATGAGACCGCTTAGAGGCTTCAGTCTGGGAGACAGTGCAGGAGCAGAGCTGGTAGGAGTTGCTGTAGAGACCAGCCCTGTGCTGGAACAGGCCCATGGCTTGTCTGCATGAAACTTGAGGACAGATCACTGCAGCGAGCCTTCTTCTACTGTTTTGTTTTTGTTTTTTTGAGCCGGAGTCTTGCACCGTCATCCAGCTGGAGTGCAGTGGTGCGATGGCTGACTGCAAGCTCCACCTCCCGGGTTCACGCCATTCTCCTTCCTCAGCTGGGACTACAGGCGCCCACCACCACACCCAGCTAATTTTTTGTATTTTTAGTAGAGATGGGGTTTCACCGTGTTAGCCAGGATGGTCTTGATCTCCTGACCTCGTGATCTGCCCGCCTCAGCCTCCCAAAGTGCTGGGATTTCAGGCGTGAGCCACCACGCCCGGCCTTCCACTTTTAAATTAATAATAATAGTCCCCAGGGTTGGAGGGTGCTCACTCTGAGCCAGGTACTTGCACTTAATCCTCTGAGAAGGAATTTGTGATTCTCATCCCCATCATACAGGTGAGGAAACTGAGGCTCAGGAAGTTAAAGAACTGGCCCAACAGAGAGTCAGGGGGCTGGGCCAGGACTGCAACTCAGGCCTCCTATTCTGCTTTGCAAGAAATATTTGTGTTGGAAGCCCAGCTGGGCTTGTTGCAAAAGCAACCTGCAGGTGGGGGTGGGTACCGCAGTTGTCTTTATTTTGGCCCCTCCTGAGTTTGCTCTCTGTCTGCCTGGGCTCTGGGGGGCCCTTCCCCACCCACTCATCTTCCCCTGCTGGTTCTGGCCTCCAAGGGCTCCAAGTCCTTCCCTCCACCCTCCCCTTGGCTTAGCTGTGGACTAATCCCTTTTCCCATTAGGTGAGCCAAGACAAGATTAGAGCTTTATTAAAAGGAAATTAAACTAGGAAATGAAAGGATAAACAAACCTCAAATGAGAAAAAACAACAGCACCAAATAAGATGAGTTGACAGAGCACCACTCTTTATCCTAAAGGGTATCTGTCTACCTACAAATTAGGGTGTGGCTCCCAGCGGGGCCATCATCTCTTCTTCCACCCTCACCAGCTCTGCCGGCCTGTCATGGTCAAGCCAGTCGTCATGGTGGCTTCAGCAAACATGTTCTTTGGGGACCTTGATGATGGCACCATACTCTCCAGTGCTTTGCTCACACTAGCTCCTCCCCTGACGTCTTTCTGAGTCCCACATGCAGGATGCTGCAGGATGCTGCCGGCTCAGCCAGTGTCTCCCTGGTGAATGGACCCAGGTAATGGCTCCCACGCTGGGTTCCCCTACAGGGGAGAAGTTGCATTTCATATCCTCTGTATTCCACTTTCCAGGGCCCTGGGAGATCCACTCCCCACATCCCTTTGGTCTGCCGTCCTTCCATGCCTCGCTTCCACCCCACTTTTTGTTCCTTCTTTTCTCTCTTGCTGCAACCTCTTGGTGGCCTTTGCTTGCAGTGTTCCTCCTCTCACCTCCATTTCACTTGGCCAACGCCTGCTTAGTCTTCAGACCTTGTCTTAAATGTCGCTTTCTCAGGGTACCTTTCCCTAACCTCCCTAAACTGATTTCTCATGGTACCCTGGAGTTCACCTTCATCGTAGTGGTGATTAAACCATTATTTCCGGCCGGGCGCAGCAGCTCACCCCTGTAATCCCAGCACTTTGGGAGGCTGAGGCGAGTCTTGATCACGAGGTCAAGAGATCAAGACCATCCTGGCCAACATGGTGAAACCTCGTCTCTACTAAAAATACAAAAATTAGCTGGGCGTGGTGGCACGCGCCTGTAGTCCCACCCACTTGGAAGGCTGAAGCAGGAGAATCGCTTGAATCCGGGAGGCGGAGCTTACAGTGAGCCGAGATTGCACCACTGCACTCCAACCTGGTGACAGAGCAAGACTCCGTCTCAAAAAAACAAACAAAATAAACTTATTATTTCCTTTGCGCCCATCGCCCCTCCCATACTATAAGCTCAGTGAAGGCCAGGACCAATGTGCCAGGCTCAACACTGAATCACCAGAGCCTAAAGTGTCTGATAAATACTACTTACTCATTCATCCGTTCATTTACTCAATCATTCAGTCCACAAATAATTCCTGAGTGTTTATTCTCTGCTGGGTACCATGCTAGCTGCGAAGGATACAACGGTGAGCAAAGTCAAGTGCCTGCTGTCATGGAGCTTGCAGACCAGCCACTCATTCTGTGTGTGTTCACTAAGTGATCAACAGGAAGAGGAATGTCCACTCATTCTCACATACACTTTTAGTGATGAGCATTGACAGCCGGTAAGACTGGCTGCCTCACGTGGAGGTGAGCTCCCCAACACAGAAGTATTCAATAAGATTCTGAACAAGAAAGAGCCCGTTGTCATGATGCTGCAAGCGGAGGCTCCTGAAGGTCCCTCTTACCTCCAGGATTTTCTGGTTCTCTGGAGGACGCCATGGGGTGGCTGCTGTTGTGTGGCTGTCAGAGCCCAGCAGCAGCATGCAAGGTAGACATCTTTGTCTTTTCCTGATGGAAGTCAACTGGCTTCTCTTGAAAACCGGAACTAAACACTTGCATTCGATATAAAATAAATTTTCATTGAAAAAAAACAGGACATCTATTTTTTTAGGTGTACTTTTTTTCAAAGAAAAATGATCATTTTGGAGAACACAGAAAGACTGAAAGGAAAATTGGAAGGACTTTAATTCCTCTACTCAAAGGGAATTATTGTAAACATGTAACAATGGCCTTTTTGATGAATATATAAAAATGCACTTTTTAAAAAAACGAGATCACATCTTCTGCCTTGTTCCTTTCACTTAAAAGATTGTGAGTGCTTTTTACTTTGCTAAATATCATTTCAAAATAAGATTTTTACCTCTGTGTGATATTTCCATATATATGTTATCTATTGATATGATCTGTCACCCCCAAAGTTAGCAGCTTAACAGTAATCTGATCTCTCCTGATTTCTGTGGGTCAGGAATTTGAGAGTGGCTTGGTTGGACATTTCTGTTGTGGGGTCTGTGGTTTGGACTCTAGTCAGATGTTGGCTGGAGCTGCCATCATCTGAAGACTGGATTGGAGCTTTCAAGGTGGGGCCCTTACATGGTTATCAAGTTCGTGCTTTTCCACGTGGCCTTTCCACTAGACTGCTTGAGTGTCCTTGCAACATGGTGGCTGGCTTCCCAAGTGAATGCTCTGAGAGAAAGAGGCAGGTGGAGGATGTGCCTTTTCTATGACTTGGTCTCAGAAACCACATGCTGTCACTTGGGTGGTATGCTATTGGTCACGTAGGTCAATCTATTCTGTTTTGGGAGCATGTGTACATAATGTATGAATACAAGGGATGAAGTTTTTTTGGAACCACCTCGGAGGCTGACTATTGTGTATCCTTTTTCCACAATAATTGCTTCTTCACCAATCCCCTGTGTTTGGGGGCATCTATATTGTTTCCACTGTTTCACTCTCATAGGGCATGCACTTTCCCGAAAACCTTAGGTACCTGATGTGGGACAAGTGCCTGATCTGCATTTGAATTCACTTAGTCCAACCAGAGTTTCAAAGTTACAACTTAGGAGCAGAGTCATTTTGGGGCCATACCCAAAGCTGCCTCCCATTTGGACCATTCCCTTTAAGCATTTTCATAGACTATCTCCTGAGGGGATGGTCACCGTGATTCAGTAGGTTAGTAGGGTCTGGCAGGAAACAAAAATCAACTCAGAGACTCTCATGAAGGCCCCACTTATAAAGATCTGAGCAGGAGGCCAGGCATGGTGGCTCACGCCTGTAATCGCAGCACTTTGGGAGGTTGAGGCGGGTGATCACTTGTGGTCAGGAGTTCGAGACCAGCCTGGCCAACATGGAGAAACCCTGTCTCTACTAAAAATACAAAAAAAAATTAGCCAGGTATAGTGGCATGTACCTGTAATCCCAGCTACTCGGGAGGCTGGGGCAGGAGAATCACGTGAACACAGGAGGCGGAGGTTGCAGTGAGCCAAGATCACACCACTGCAATCCAGCCTGGACAACAGAGCGAGACTCTCAAAAAAAAAAAGAAAAGAAAAGAAAGAAAGAGCTGAGCAGGGACTAGCAAACCAGCAAGATTTGAGGCACCCTGAAACTGGCAACAGAGATGAGCCATTGCCACCCTGAGGCCCGAAGAGCCGGGGTGACAGCTGCCTGAACTGCAGTGGAAGCAGGGGAAATACACCCTTACTCCAGTCAACCTCCCCTCCCTCCCTCCCTTCCTTTCTGTCTTCTTGCTGGTTCCTCCTGTTGGCCGAACTGAGACAGAAATCAGCCAGCTGCCAGCCTGGAGCCCGGCTGATGTAGGATGGGAGTCAGCCTCGGGGGTTGGGGGAGGCAGAGCAGAGAAGGGTGGGGAATGGATGGGGCTAGGGGTGGGAAAATGAAGGAATGGAAAAGCCAACACATTCAGTCAATATTCTTGGAACATCATTAAGACACTGAATGATGTATCAGAACAGAGGTAACTGACCCCTACCCTATTGTAGATCTGAGGTAATTTTATTATTAATAATAATCTTAACAGCAATATTAGCTATCCTGTGTTAAGTCTTTTCCATGTACAGAGCATTGTATTATGTTACAGGGCATTTAACACATACAATTTCTAATCTTTATAGCCAATCTGTTAGGCACATGTTACTATGAGTCTGTTTCAGGCAAGGAAAAATGAGTTTGGAAAGGCTCAGTATCTGCCTGAGGTCACAAAATCTGTAGTAGAGCTAGGATTAAACTCAGGTCTGTTTTACTGTAAACTCCAAGTGCTTTTGTCTAAAAGCAGTCTAGACCAACCTAAGAGAGGAGTGGGCGAACCAATGTGGTTTCTGTAAGAAGCCTTCAATGGCTTCTTCCACAGTAGAGCAATAATTTTAAAAAGAAGAAGGAAGGGAAGAAAATCTTTAGCATGCCAACTCATCTGAACAATTGCCCAGGAGTCAGAGCATAGTGTGTTTGGCAAATTATGAGTTTTGTGTCAGTGCATACAAAGTAGGCAAGAAGTGAGGAAAAGATTCCTTGAAATAATGGAATGGGGAATGCAGCACTCAGCATGGTGAGCTCACATAATAAAGGTCACCTTGTAGATCTCAGTAAATTATTGTGCAGAGACTGCTGCTGATGGACGAGGCACACTGGCATCCCTCAGTGCCCTGGCAGCCCTGGGCACCCAAAGGGCACTCCATCAATTACTTGGTTTTAGAAGGCAATTTCCCCCACCGTGCCGGTGGATGGATGAGAGAAGGATTGGCAGAAGTCGGAGAGGGTAGGGGAGAGGGAGAGAGTTGCAACAGAATGACATTGCTTTACACTTGATATTTTGCAATAATGAAAATTACCCACCCTGTCTTGAGCACTGGACGGTGTAGTAAAAAATTTAGGAACTTCTCTGGTTTGCTTTTGTCTATGTCCTTTGGGTGCTTCCTGAAATGGAGGAGGGGACTTGATGCCATTGTGCTGGGGAGGTCACAGGGTGGAGGATGGGCTGGAGAGCGGCCAAGAGCCCACAGTCTCCAAAGACTTTGGCCCAACTCTTGGGACAGGCTCTCCTTGAGCCGAAGCCAGAACGTGATGGGTATGGCAGATTTGTTTTGCGTTTCTCTACTAGGTAGAGAATTCTCTATTTATACCTCAGAACTCTAGATGCCGTCAACCCTGAGATGCTCAGATGCTTGCCAAGTTAATCTCGCTGATTAGAACCTGCGTCTGTGAGAGGAGTCTCTACAAGGGTCACCAGGTCCTCTACAAGGTCACTTTGGAGATGCGGGCACAGTGCAAGGGGGAGTGGGACACAGGAGGGAGGAAATGATGGTGGGGGTGGGTAGCCCATGCGTTCACAAAGTCTCCAGGGCACTAAAGAGGTGACCAGGCACCCATCCAAGACTTTGCCAGCCAATGGACAATTCCACATAGGCTGGAATTGGAAATGGAATTTGATCTGAGCCTAAAACATGAGAGGCACAATAGCACTTGGGGTGAACTTTGGCCCAGGATCCTGCACACAGCAGGCGCTTCCTCAGCCAGCGTTGCTAAGAACCTCGCCAGTATGGAGGTGGTGAGAATGGGGACGTGGGAGCCAGAGGGCCTGGATTTGCATCGCGCCCTCCGTGATCCTGGGCAAGTCACAGATAATAATCACCCTACTTCATGAGGTTGTCGCAAGTGTTAAATGATTTAATACTTGTGAAGAGCTTAGCACATAGTATTTATTAGTCAGTATTATTATTTCTAATTTTTAGCCCCATTTTCAAATAGCCAAGCCAACCTTTGATACCCAGACTTTTTCAAGACCCCCAGTGTGGTGGCCCAATTGCCGATTCATCTCCTGGTCCAAAGCCATCCAGCACATCACCATCAGATTGATTTCTAAATTAACCTAAAGCTTTGTGTTCATTGCTTATTTGCATTAAAAAATTAATACCAGATGTAAGAGACCTGATCTGCAATTTGGCATCAGTTCACATGAAGACGATCTGTGGGTTCTCCCTGAAAAAGTTAATATGCGCCAAGAATGTGACACTCTGGTTTGTTTCTTTGGAAGCTGTTTGGATGCATATAATGTAATTAACACGTATTGAACACCTACTCTGTTGGAGGCGCTGTGCCGTTCTTCACTGCATACCTCAACAGTGTCCCCACCACTACCCTGCACTGTTTTTCAGAAGAAAAACACCTTAAATAAAATATTACCTTGGAACCCTCACCAAAAGGATTGGGGTGGGAGTGGGAGAAGCCCAGACCTCTCTTGCTCAGCCTCTCCTTGACCCTGGGGGCCAGTCCTGCTTAGGATTCCCCGGCCTTGGTCCCTGGTCACTCCTCCTTTGTGCCTTGAGAAGAACTGACCAGAAGTGACCCATCCAAGGCCATACTAGAAGATTCTAAGGAACCAAACCAGGGCCTGTGACTCCCAGCCCAGCCCCCTTTTTTCTTTTCTTGCTTTTTATTGCTCTTTGCCCTTAATTGTAAAAATGCCTCCTGCTTTCTACTGCCTCTTGATTTCTCCCCATCCCAGCTCTTGCTAATCCGAACCATTTTCTTTTCTCGTGCATGGATGCTGCTCTGAGAAGCTCCCAATCGATGCATTTGGAAAGATACCCTTACAGGGTTCCCCAACTGCACCTCATCTAATAGAGTTAACATTTCGTTCTCATTCTTTCCATGCATGAGCCACAGCCCCTGACTCCTGCACTTCCTGGCTGGGTGACGTTAGACAAGGAAGATTCTTTTCCCGAGCAAGGATAATTATACCCACTTAGCAGGCTTGTGAGGCAGAAAGGAGGTGGCTTGTGTGACTGTCCCTAATGCAGTCCCCACTCCATGCCACATTCCATCCTTCCCACCCACCTCCAGCTCTTAGAGATTCAGGAAAAATGTGAAGATTTTTTAGTGTTGTTTAATAATCATTTACATTTTCAGTGCAATCAAACTTGTAGTTTCATTTAGATGAGAAGAATAACTGCCAAATAGACTAAAAATGGCATGGACAATGACGGTAATTGTCGGCAGCGGGATAATTGATCTAATTACACAAAGGAAAGCAGCTCCCCGATGAGTTGAGCCCGTGGGCTCCTGCAGGCAGCAGCTCAGGCCGTGTCCCAGGTCCTGAGTGACTGTAAGAAAACCAGAAGGTTCAAGACAAAGTGAGGGGACAGTCACGGGAGCAGCATGTCTTCAAGGGGAAATTGTTCTAATTTGCCCGCAAATGATCACTCATGTGTATTTTGCTGGGCTGCCTCTGGAGAACAGAGCTCACATTTGGGATGGTTTAGATGATATTTTATTGCAGCTGTATTTACTGTTCGCTTTCCCAGCCATGGTGAGGAAACTGGTACATTCCCAAGGCCACAGAGGAAGTGATTTACAAACCCAGCCCAGGAAGGGCCACCCTGTTCATCTTGGGGGAAGACCCGAAGCCCCAGCAGGGTCAAAATGAAGCTGCTAATGGATGAGTCTTTTTGGTTTCAATCCTGAGCTCTGTTTGCCTGTGGAAGCTTTGCTCAAGACAGTCTCGTCCCGGCCAGCAAAGAGGGAGGCTGCCCTGCTTGGTCTCTGCTCCCTACGCACTCCCCACTCACATCTTAGTCAAACTGCTTCGCCTCTGGCCTAATGACCACTCGTTCCATCTAGGGAGGCAGTGACCTTTTTTTTTAAATTATAAAAATCACATAACCTAAAATGTGCCATCATAACCATTTTTAAGTATACAGTTCCATAGAGCTCAGTGCCTTCACCCTGTTGTGCAACAGCTCTCCGGAGCTGCTTCATCTTGCAACGTGGAATCTCTATAGCCTGTGAACAATAACTCCCCATTTCTCCCCCCCTCCCATCCCCTCGTAAGCACCATTCTTTCTGTTTCTATGAGTTTGATGCTTTTAGATCCCTCATGTAAGTGGAATCATATAGTATCCGTCCTTTCGTGACTGGCTTAGTTCCCTCAACCTGATGTCCTCAGGCTCCTCCATGTTGTAACATGGTAGGATTTCCGTCTTCATAAGGTTGAATGATATTCCGCTGGATATATATACTGCATTTTCTTTCTCCATTCATCTGTTCTTAGACATTTGGCTTTCTTCCACCAAAGTTTACCCTTCTTTAACAAATACTGAGTACCTACTAAGTGGTGGACAGTACCCCCTGATCTTCGTGCTAAAATGTATACTCACGGAAAGGTCAGTATGAGTGAATGCGAGTACCTGAGAGGAAAGAAAACAAACACCATCTCCCACTGAGTGAAAACTGAATGTGGACCACTATCACAGCCACCCCATAATACAACAGCCCATGTTTACTGGGCCCTTACCATGTGCCTGACACTGTATTTGTGTCTCCATCTTATGTGATCTCATTCAATCATTAACAACCCTATATGCAGAAACCTTCCCGGTCAACTTAACATTATCTCCAGTGAGGAATGGAGGCTCGAGGAGATTAAGTGACCTCCCGAGATCATGTAGCAGATAGTGGCAGAACCAGGATTCAAATCCAGGCAACCTGGCTCTAGGCCGCAATTCCTGAACTGCAGATGCATAGTTAGACTGAAAAACCTCAGGTGGGTGCTGTCCTTCTATTTCAGTGCAATTTCACCTGCAGGGGGCCACGATGCTTTTCCCAGGGTAGTAGAATGTCCCCCACCCCACCTCTGCTCCATGGTCTGGAACAAGTCATAGATACGTGGTTGGTTTCCCAGTTGCAGAATGTAATGGAACCCTGGATGGGTGCCAGGCTTAACAGGGTCATCCCACAAGTATTTATTGAGCACCTCCTGTGTGCTAGGTGCCGAGGATGCAGAGGTGATCTAGAAGGCAAGGCCGTGCCTTCAGCAAGGGGAGCTTTTTGAATACAGGGCCAGGGAAGTCGGGGGAGGGAGCTCCGAGGCTACCTGCAGTCACTGGAGTCTTGGACAAATAAGCCCCGGTGTTCAGAATCATCCAAGTTGATCCCAGCACTTGGTAGAACCCCAAAATTTTCCATTGAGTCCTCTTTGGACAGTTGTATAAGAAGGTGTAGGGCTGAGAGTGTGAGAAGCTGCTTGATTGTCTCAACAGGATGATGATGAGATCAACAGAAAGACACCCACGGACACAGTAGGAAGTGACCAAGGATGTGGAAACATGGGGGGAGGGGGGGCTGTGCAGTGAGGACAGTGCAGTGCGCTACTGGGTAGTCACTCCTGAGGTCCCTGGATTCCTCATGGTGGTGATACGTAGCACAGAGTGAGAGCCCAGAGGAGGAGTCCACCTGGCAGGGAAGCTTCCCTTGCCTTTCCTATGGGGGGTAATGTTCCTCATGCCAGCCCCTGTCCCCAGCCCAGTGCTCCAGAGACTGTGGCCTGTCCACTCACTAGGAGCAAGGAACTGGTACCTGCTAACCCCAGCTCGTAGCTGAGGCTGGATGCTGCAAGTTCACATCCAGACAGATGCCAACCTCTAGCCTCCCCACAGAAGTGAACTGAGTTAACCATGAGCCCCTCCACCCTTGCTTTCTACTTATTTCCACCGCCAACTTCCCCCTAGCTATGGAAGTCATCACCAGGCCACTACCCCGTCCCCCATCTCCAAAACAGGAGTGGTCATAGCATCCGCGTTATAAGGACTGAATGAAATAAACTTGAAGCATCTGGTCCTGTGTCTGGCACTTAAAGAACACACATTTAGCTCTCCTTTCTCTCATCCTTTGGCTGTTTGCATGTGTGTCTTGGATCTCTGTCTGTCTGTGTCTCTCTTATCTCTTCATGGAATTCTGGGAAACGCTTAGAAAGTGGCGGTTGGTGAGGACACATTCGTGCCCAATAATAGTTGATGGAAATGGCAGGGGGCTTTGTCAAGTTGATGGGGAAGGTTTCTGCATGCCTTGCTTTTGGTGGAAGGGTGAGCAACTTTGCAGAGCCCAGAGCAGGCTTCCAGCTGCTCGGTACAAATCCCTCTGACCTTCGCGCCGGAGCCGCGGGCAGGTATTTTCCACTTCACAGCATTTCTTTTAAGTCTTTGCTGATTGATGTATGAGATGCCAGTGTGAAGGCAGCTCTGCCCCTCCAGCCTCAGCAGGATGGCTAGGGATGGATTCCACCACTGCTCTCACTCCCCCCAACATCCCTTTATCCTGGAGCCCCGGGTTTCTCAGCAAAGATTTGAGGAATTTGACTTTCCTTTTGGGAGGCAGGAGCCCTGGGGAGGTGGAGAAGGTAGTGGGAAGTAAGGGACAGCCTCCTTGCTTTTCATGGCCAGAGTTCACTAGCGAAGGCGAGGCTGCCTTGCCTCACTCCTTGTTGCTCAGAAAGGTATACCAGAGAGTCAGTTTAACAGAAACAGTGTTATAAGCAATGGGTAAAAGATTTAGGTAAAGAAGGGAGTGGAAATGTAATCATTTTGAACCTAAGGAGCACATTTGAGTTAAAAAGTCCCAGAGTATAAAAGGGGTGCTGCGCTCATGTATTAAACCAGGGTGGGCCCTTTCAGGTGTAAGTGTCACAGTGCTCTTCTGTCCCGCTCCCTGTATAGTCGCTTATGTAAATTCAGGGTGTTTTTCTCTCATCGCAAGAAGTCAAAGTTAGAGTTACTCTTATAAGTCAGCAGCTCAAAAATGGCAGAGCTGAAGTCTCTATAATTTTCTTAGTTTTTTCCTCTGGTTCCAAGACAGCTGCTATAGCGCCATCCATCATGTCTAGATTCCAGGCAGCAGAAAGAAGGAAGGTATACAAGACAAAAGGGGTAGTTCCTAGACCTAGAAAGCAAGACTTTCTGAACAAACCTTAAAAGATTTCTGGTTACAATTCACTGGATAGAACTATGACAGTTGGTCACTGGTAGGGAGACTTGGAAATTTGGTGTCCACCTCGAATCAAATCAAATAAATAGATGAGGAACAGAGGGAAGACCAGATGCTGGGTAGGTAATTAGCAACCCTGCCGTAGCACTTCTTTTGGATTCAATCAAAGTCTAGCCGCATATTTCCCCTCCACCCACTTTTCCTCTTCTTTTCTCATTCATTTTCTGTCTTTTTTCCAAGTGATGCATCAGGCTTCCTATTGCTGAGGTGCAGTGGTCAGCCTGGGATGAGGCCCTGGGTCTGTCTTCACACACTAAAGATAGTGCCTTGAGCTGAGCACAGCACACAGGCTCCATCTCAGGTGGCCACAGTAACTTTGCATAGATCCAGTAATCATCTTGTGTCATATCTCCTATGAGGCCAACTGTGGCGTGCTGGCAGAGCTCAGTGTGCACGCGGTGACTCTTTGTTGGCCTCTGTGGAATTTGCACCGCAGGACATCCCGAGCCCCAGACTCACTGCGACTGGTCTCACTAACGCACAAGTAGCCCCTGCCGGCCTTGCTCACGGGATGTTGGCATGTTGTCCCCAGCCAGTGAGACACAGATACACACTCACAAACCATCTTTGCGACCACAGAGGGGGTTGCTGGTTTAAAGCCAGAGACAGTGGAGGAGAAAGGAAGACCAAATCCTTATTTTGTTTGTTGCTGTTTACTGTCTTCCTGTTCAACAAGCTTTCAATGACCCCGTCTAGGTGTTAAGACTACAGAGGTGACGATCCCAAGTCCCTACCTCTAGTTCATACTTTAGAAGTTTCAATATTTCTAAGATACGGTGTTCCTTACAAAGGGACAGCATGCTGGGAAAGACCTTCAGGCATTGTCTAATCAAACTTCATCTTTTTTTTTTTTTCTTTTTTTTAATTGATGAAGAAAGCGTGGCACCGGGAAATTGAGTTGCTTAAGGCCAGAAAACTTGGAAGCAGTGGAGCCCAGCCTCAGCTCCGGGCTGTCAGCCCAAGCCCATGCTGCCATCCCAATTTGTTTTTCCCGTTACCTAACAGTCAAGTGGAATCATATTCCCTGGGCTAGCAAGCATCTTTAATTCACTATTTGCATGTCTTTCTCATCTCTGGGAGTGAAACAAAAAGAGTAAACTTGAAAGGTTTTCATATCCTTCACCCTAAATGACCATTTACACACATTTTAAGGTATTGTCAGCGATTTGTGTTTTAAAATACAAGACTTGCTATGTTTAGCTAATTCTCCTGGGTGAGAGACGTGATTGATTAGAAACTTAAACAGCCATTCATGGAGGGAAGTGTAGTCTTTCAGGATCACACCTCTCACCCAGCCTTTGTTGGGAATGGAGAATTGATCTGGGAGCCACAGCCCTTCTTTCTTCCCTGGCAGATGAAAAAAAAAAAAACAAACAAACCCTTGAGATCATTTGCAGGCCAGCCCCGCTCCCATGTTTTTTTCTGTGAGGAGCACAGGAGAAAAGAATGCATGTTCCATTTCACAGCTTGGAAAATCAGCAGCAGTTGTTTCAGATTGCTGGAATTTTGGAAGGATTTTCTTTGTACTTTTCCAAGTGCCCCATGTGTTTGAATAAACAGGTGATGGTGGCGCTGGCTACCTGGACAGCTTCTGCCACCTTCACCCTCTGGACTCCAAAGGCTGGACTCGCATTCTTGAGGGTCCCCGGGCTCCAGTGTGGTGTGTCGGGAACATAGGGAGAACCTTGCTCAATAAGCATCTGTGTCTGCCTTGGCTCAAGCTGGAGCAGGGTGTCCAAGGCAGCCCGGACCCGAATAAAGACACGCTTTATTTCCCCTTCAGTTGACGGAGGGGGATTTTGAAGGTAGCAGGGGAAACAGAGTGAGCAGTGTTCAGGGATGCAGCCCACCTTCCTGGGTAGTTTTCCACTGCGACAGACCCGCCGAGGCCAGCCGGCCAAGGATACTCAGAGTTTTACAAGCATGCCGTGTGGACTGGGGCGGGGGCTGGCGTAGAGCCCCCTATGCCGCCCCCAACCTGCAGTGCCTCTTGGTGAGGAGAGGAGGCAGGATGATCATCTGCTAGCATTGCCATGGCAAAGTACCAGAGGCCAAGGGGCTTAAACAGCAATTTATTTTCTCACACTTCTGGAGGCTGGAAGTCTAAGATCAAGGGGTGGGCAGGGTTGGTTTCTTCTCAGGCCATGAGAGAAGGGGCTGTCCCAGGCCTGTCTCCTTGGCTGGTAGATGCACCTTTGTGTTCACACGGCAGTCTCCTTGTGTCTCTGTGCAAATTTCCCCCTCTTGTCGTGATACCAGACAGATTAGATTGGAACCCCACCCTAAGGACGTCATTTTTACTTGATCACCTCTGTGCAGACCCTATCTCCAAATAAGGGTACCGTCTGAAGGACTGGGGGTTAGCACCTCAGCATGTGCATTTTGGAGAGACACAGTTAATTCATGACAGCGTGTACCTTACATTCTCTGGTGTTTATCTGGAGAGGGGGAAGCAGCCCTGGGGACCGTAACTCTGGCACTTCCTAGCGCCTTGATGATTGGCTTTTCTCCTACCTTCTGCTTCCATTCTCCTCCTCCCAGACTCACTCATCCAGTAACCCCCGCATCTGTACCCTGTTCACTCTGTATTAATGATAACTGCTCCTTATTGGTTGCTCCTTAGGTGCCGAGCGAAGTGCTAGGCATTTTATTTTTATTAACTCATGTAATCCTCATGATGACCTTTGAAATAGGCTCTATTGCCATTCTCATTGTATAAACAAGGGAACTGAGGCACAGAGAGATTCAGTAACTTGCCCAAGGGCACACTGCTAGTAAGTGGTGAAGCTGGGATTTGAACCCAGGCAGTCTGGCTGCAGAGGATACTTTATAAACCACTTCTACTTCACTTAATAGGCGTAATATTCCACTTGAAGCCCTTCACATCTTACCAAGGGCTCCCAAAACGTTCTCTCACTTGATCTCCATCAAAAAAGAGCACCATTGGAGCGGCTCAGAAGGAATGGGTTCTAACCTGGGATCTGTCTTGGTCCGTGCTCAAGAACTGGGATGATGCCACGGATAAGAGTACAGCCCTGTGTTCCGTGTCGCAGGCTCCACATTGACTAGCTGTGTGACTTTGGCCAAGTGATGTAGCCTCTCTGTGCCTCACTTTCCTCATCTGCAAAGTGGTGTGACAGTCTCTCAGGGTTGTTCAGGGAGGATTCCTTGAGGGGCTGACACATGATAATTGCTCAAGACATATGATCATTGGTGGTAATATTATTTCTCCATATCTCTAAGAGCTTCGGGGATCTCTAAGAGCCATCACTGCCCCGATCCTCCATCCCCACAGTGCAGAGCTGTGCTGCTCAGGGTGGTGGCCCTGAGCTCCAAATGGCTGCTGGGCACTTGAAATGTGGCGAGTGTGAATTGAGATGTGCTGTAAGGGTTAAATATATGCCATATTTTGAAGAATGAGTACCATGAAATGTAAATGATCTCATGAATAATTTTTATATTGATTTTATGTTGAAATGAAAATGTTTTAGATATGTTGGGTTAAATAAAGATATATTATTAAAATTAATTAAGGCCAGGCACAGTGTTTCATGCCTGTAATTCCAGTACTTTGGGAGGCCAAGGCAGAAGGATTGCTTGAGGCCAGAAGTTCGAGACCAGCCTGGGCAACATAGTGAGACCCCCCCATCACTACAAATAATTTTTAAAAAATTAGCTGGATATGGTGGTGTGCACCTGTAGTCCTAGCTACTTGGGAGGCTGAGGTGGGAGGATTGCTTGAGCCCAGGAGTTCAAGGTTACAGTGAGCTATGATGGCACTGCCACACTCCAACCTGGGCAACAGAGTGAGACCCTGACTCTAAAAGAAAAATTAATTTCATTATTTTACTTTTTAAAATTGTGGCTATTGGAAAGCTTAAAATTAAATATGTAGCTCACATTATACTTCTATTGGACTGTACTGGGCTACACTAGAAATGAGAAGCTCCAGGGACCACGTCTGTTTTGCTTGTCACTGTATCCCAACACCTAGCCCAGATCCTGGCCTTATAGTAGATGCTCAGAAAATACTTGTTGATGCTGTTTTGATTGTACAGATGCTCTGTTCTTAGCCTCAGAAAGGTCTCCTGGGTACCACGCCAGGACCAGAGGAAAGTCCTTTGTTCCCAAAGCTCAGGGAAAGGCCTGCAGGCTGGGTTTTTTAGCTCACTGGGTCTCTGTGGCATTGCCATGGCCCATGGGCTTGGCGCAGGTGGGCCCTCAGCTGAATGGCTGGATTTGATGGCCAGGCCACCGCCTTGCTCTTCAGCCCAAGGGAAAACATGGCTATGGTAGTTTCTTCTATTTTCAGCACGTTAGAGAAACCGACTTTGTACGGAGGACATGAAAGCTCATTTCATAGGCCAGAGGAGGCCCGTGAAAGAGAACACTGTGCGCAAACAGCAGGAGAGAAAGACCCAAAGGAAATTTCCATCCCGGCCGAGGTCCTCTCCTGGACTTGGCTGCTCGCAGGAACCTTGTGAAGATAGAAGTGTACTCCTTCTATCCCCGGCCCTTTTTCACACCCCCTTCTTCTCAGAAGAAAACCCCAAACCCAGCTCTTGTAAAGGGGTGTGTATCTGCCGTTCCTCTTTGACCTTACATTTTATGAAAACTGAGTCTAGCTCCACCTGCAGTCTTGATCAATCCCAAGATTTGAGGCCACTGGGTGGAACATCTCAGGGAAGGAATTGCAGTTAAAGGATGCTGGAGTTCAAAGTCCAGACTACTTACGTTTGGGGTTTCTGTGGTTCTTATCCTTCTGTGACATCTCTGCTACTATTGAGGCCTCAGCATGCAAGAGAAATGAGCCTAGATGACCACATCCTCAGCTCGATCCACTCTGTCCACTTCCAGACTGCCACGAGCCTGGGAAGGGTGATGTAGCTGAATCTATGTGAACAGCGATTCATCTGTGCCCAAATCCTGACATAGCTTCGCCTGAGTTCTGTGTCTCTAAGCAAGTGACAATTTCTCCGGACTCAGTTTCCTCATCCATAAAAACAGAAGGAGGAGCTCTTGCCTCATTTGTCAGTGGGTTAAATGAGACAATATGTAAAAAGCAGCAAACAGGCCAGGCACAGTGGCTCACACCTGTAATCCCAGCATTTTGGAAGGCTGAGGCGGGTGGGTTGCTGGAGATTACTAGTGTTTCCACCTCCTTAAGCCCAGGAGTTCAAGACCAGTCTGGCCAACATGGTAAAACCCCGTCTCTATTACCACTAATAATAATAATACAAAAAATTAGCTGGACGTGGTGGTATGCACCGATAGTCCCAGCAGCTTGGGAGGCTGAGACAAGAAGATCACTTCAGCCTGGGAGGTTGAGGTGAGCTTTGAGTGAGCTATGATGGCACCGCTGAACTCCAGCCTGGGTGACAGAGTGCAGTGGCACCATCACTGCAGGTTAAAAAAAGCAGCAAACAGCGCCCAGCATGTGGTAGGCATTTAGGAAGCGAGAGAGCTCCTTCTCTCCTGGGTCCTGAGTGCTATTTTTTCTGTCTCACCCTCCTCTGCCTCCTGATACACAGCAGTAGTGGTGAAGGCACTCCTCTCCTTGACCAGGACCCAGGATACCTGGTTTCCTAGTAGCCACATGATTTTCACCCCAATTTAACCATACCCAGTGATGGGGTCTCTTCCACAACAAGATTTGGATAAAATATACTGGAAGTTGGAGATTACTAGTGTTTCCACCTCCTTTTCAGAAAACACCTGTTCTTTCTATTTGTGTCAGGATTAGAACATGGAATCTTGGCAAAAAGATGATGTTACTTTTAATTAAACATCCTGAGCCTGGTTTCTCAGTCTGAGATGAGTCAGTGAGCTCCATCTGGGTGGAGGTGAAAGAGAGCAGGAAGTCATTTTTAATAGAAATATAAACTCTGATGGTCACAAGATTAAAGTCAAGGATACGTGTTGGTAACAAGGCACCTGGCACATAGTAGGATTTCAGTGTATATTACCTTCTTATCCTTGATGTCACACCTGAAGCAGGTCATCGAACAAAGGAAACGGGCCGGGAGTCCAAGATCTGGGTTTGAGTGTCAGCACTTCCTCTCATTATCTGTGTGCCCTCAGGAAAACCACTTAACTTCTCTGAGCCCAAGGTTTCTCATCTTAAAAGCTGGACATAATTGCAACGGTACCTCCTTCGTGGGGCAGTTATGAGGCTTGAATCATCAAATGAAAGGGCTTTGTAAATGGCAGAACTCCATAGAATGGTAGTTCCTCCTCCTCATTGTGGTTAGTGATAACTGTGTATCTTTTTCATTTGACTTGGGTAAATATTAGTCAATTCCCAGTCATGACTCAAACTAGATATTTTTCAAATGATACGATTTTTAGGCCATTTCCTAACTCTTGTAATCAAATATGGATCGTGTTTGCTTTCTGGAGTCAGAAATTCAGGTTTCTTCCATGCTTTATTCCTTTTTACCTGATGTGTAATTCCCAGCTCACCAAGGTACCAGATGGGAGATCAGGAGGTCTTTTGAGAAGAAAGAAAAAGCTCATTGAAAACTGCTGATATGGAATGTTTATTTAATTTCAGAGGAGGAGGGTCTGTTTTTGTTTTTTAGGTGCAATGCAAGTAGGGTTTATTGCTGTTTGAGCTTTTAATTGGTTTGCTAATATTTTTTATAGCTTCTTATTTTAATGTTTACGGGTCCCCAGATGCTGAGATTTACTGACATCCATGAAGGAATTGATAAATGATTTAGTTGAAATAGCAAAACTGGAGGCATTGTGTGAATTAGAAATTGTGCCACGGAGCCCACTCAGGTGCCACTAATTTATTTAACGTGATTTGGGTTGTACAGCTGTCCCTCACCACAGACAAAGGAAAAACAAACACCAACTGTTCCCCTAGAAAAACGGGGAGTGCCCCGAGGGATTGGTCCAAAGACTAGAGAGCACCCGGGAGGATCCAGCAGGCTGGCCTGTGTTGGGTCACTGTGACAAGGCTTCCTTCCAGAGGCCTGGGCGAGCCCTTTCTAACCTACTCCAGCCTCCTCGGTGCAACTTCCATCTTGTGACATTCTACTGAATCTGTGATTTTGCTAAGGTTGATTTCAGTGGGTTTATTTTGCAAATACTTTTTCTTCTCTGGCATCATCAGAGATTTCTGGCAATTTTTAAGCTCTTTTTTGTGTGTGTGGGTATGAGACAAATACTTGTTTAGTATAGAAAGTATAGAAAATAAATACAAGTCAAATGAATAAAGTAAAAATCACCAGCAAATACACCACCCAGAGATAATCATTGCTAACAATTTTGATAAATACCTTTCCAGACTTTTTTCTCTGATATTCATGTTTGTATTTTTTTAAAATGGATACTCCTAGCTTATATTGTTTGATAACCTGTGTTTATTCATGTATCATTTTTGAGCAGTTTTTCTCCATAACACTCAATAGCTTTGCTTAGACTGGTGTTCAAAGGGGGCTCATACAGACCAACCCTAATTTAAAAAAGATCTTACTGGGAATGGTTTGTCCAAGTGCATTGTGCCCTTGTAGAGAGCTGTGCATTTCTGTTTGTGTTGGTTCAATGTCATTTCAAGGGCACTGACATGATAAGAATGCCCCTCCCCCTTTCTTTAGCCCATTTAAGGTACTCTATTAACAAGTTCATAAGGGTGACTTTGTTATTCTTGTTCCCTTTCTTTTTTCCACCCATCCATCTGTTCATCCATCCATCCAGCCAGCCATCCATGTATGGAGCAATTAGACTGTGCTAGGCATTGTGTCTGGTGATAAAGACGCACATACATAATTTCAGCAGCCCGTGTCCACTAGGGTACTGGTTTCCATCCAGAACTTCCATCTGCCCTGGACATGAGATAGGAACCTCCATCTTATTTCTTTACCATGGAATTGATTACTTCCAGCGAGCTCTCTGGCAGATAATTCCTCCCTTTACAGTGGAGGCATCTCAAGGGTAGGAACTGTATATCACCTCTCTTCTATAAACCACAGAATGCTGACTGTGCTTGTAGCCTAATACTCAGGGAGACCACGAGGTGAACTGAATTTTAGAGCTGAGGGTGAAGCAGCGGGAACGTTTTTAAAAAGCTGTTTCTCAACATAACTCTTCTGTATGTCATCTATCAAAGAAAAATGAGGATGCTAACGAAAATGCTTTTTGATTCCTTAAGACTTTATTTTTCTAAGTGTGGTCTTCTTAGGTCTTTGAGAGACAGCAAGGCGTTTTTGTTAAGGTTTAGACAGCATTTTCTCTTTCTCTTGGTGTGTTCTAGAGAAGCATGGCTTTATGTAAAAACGTAAGATTTATTTTGCCGGTAAAATATAACACACAGCCCAGCCCAGCAACAGCATACATCCTCACTGGATGCCAGCAACAGTCACTGTAAAATGTTACAAGGGCAGACAGCCCCAGTCGCTCCTCGGACAGAGCATGCTGCCCTTTTTCCAGGGAAGTGGGGTTATTTCTTTTTATGGTGCCATTTTGACTTCCTAAGACTGCCATAGATTTATAAGGAAATAATTCCTCCAATGGGCCCAAGTGACATCCTGAAGTTTTACATGAGCCAGTTATGAAATTGCAAGAACTGTTTCCTGGAAACATTTCCATGTCACCAACGTAGGCCTATTTATTAAATTTATGGAACTTGCTATATGTGCTCTTTTAAAGATACCAAAATATATTTAATAACCCCAACCCTGAGGCAAACCTCGAGGGTTAATTACAGTAATGAATGTGGCCGACACCCAGGCTATTCGGGAAGAGAGAGAGGCTCTGTGCTCTGCCTGAGTGCCTCGCCTTGCGCTGGCAGACTCAGGGTGTTACCTCCGTCAACTTTTATCTTCCGTCCTCTTCCCACTTTCACCTCTCTAGGTGATCTGGTCACTCTTGGATGAATCGCAGATGTATGAGAATGACCTTGACATTTGGGATCGAAAGGCCTGACTCTGAGATCTGATTCTACCCCATTTATTATTCACTGTGTGGCCTTGGTTACGTTACTGTCCTACTCTGTGCTTATTTTTACATCTATAAAAGGCCAGCATACTAATAGCCCTCATCTCAGGATTTGGGGGGAAACAGAACTTTGGGAGGAGCGAGGAGCAGCACGGAAGAAAAGAAGAGAGTCTAGTCTTAAAAACATTTAAAAAGGTATCATAGTCCAGAAAGTCTTGTTTCAAACTGTGCCACTTGCATGGAGGTAGCTGAGTGTAGCAGGTTACAAATGCAAATCCTGGGGTCATGCTGCCTAGGTGTGAATCACAGCTGAATCTCTGTTTCCTCATCTGTAAACTTGGGATAATAATGACTACTCACAGGGTGGTTCTAAGTATTAACTTAGTTAATCAACCTGAAGTGCTTTGCACAGCATCAGATACATCATGCTCAATTTTTCTAATTGTTAACTTTTTATGCCTATTGAAAATTTGAAAACTCTGCATGCAAATTTGAAACAACATACTTGGAATTTTCTCTGGATGCTGAGCAAATGCCCATGGTTTGTGGTGGATGGTGGGGTGGGGGGTGGGTGGGTGTTCTTTCTTTCTTTCCCTTTCTCTCTCTCTCTCTCTTTTTTTTTTTTTTTTTTTTTTTTTTTTTTTTGAGACAGAGTCTTGCTCTGTCACCAGGCCGGAGTGCAGTGGTGCAATCTCGGCTCACTGCATCCTCTGCCTTCCAGGTTCAAGGGATTCTCCTGCCTCAGCCTCCCGAGTAGCTGGGATTACAGGTGCCCACCACGATGCCCGGCTGATTTTTTGTATTTTAGTAGAGATGGGGTTTCACCATGTTGGCCAGGATGGTCTCAATCTGCTGACCTCATGATCTGCCCACCTCGGCTTCCCAAAGTGCTGGGATTACAGGTGTGAGCCACTGCACCTGGCCTCTTTCTCTCTCTTTTAATGATATTCAGACTATCATGTATAGAATTGAGATTGAATACTTTATTTAAATTGCTACTGATTGCAAGTTCTGTTTGGTAGGGGTTTAAAATATGCTTAATATTTGAAATGATCAGAGGTACAGGCTTTCTCTCCCTGAAAAACACCTGTGAACTGTTTCCCTCAAGCCTTCCAAAACAATTCAACTTTGGATGCAAGCAAGAATGGAGAAATTTAATAAAGATTTTTGTTTGTTTTCCAAAATGCAATACAGAAGATTGGGGTTATTGTGAAATGTGGGCAGGCTTTTGTAGTCCCCTTTACCTTAAATTCTGCTTTGCCAAAGCAAGATTTTATTAAGATAGTACTATCCAATTTCCTTCCATCGTTCTTGGGACTCTGTGTTTTTGCAACTCATTTGCCTCTGTCTGCATGTTGAATTCTAGAGGGTGCGATGATGGAAGAATGAGATGGGATGGAATAATACCGGCGTCCTGCCGCATTTGTATTCAAATTCAGTATCCAAGGCTCCACATGCCTGAAATACAGATTTGCTCTGAAATACAGTGGATGGCCAACAAATGTTTCTTGATTGAAAAGAGATGGAAGGAAAGGGAAGGGAGAGGAGGAGAAGCTAGGGAAGCCCTGTGTGGAACACCAGAGTTGGGATCAGGGACCTCATCAGAGAGGCGGGGCAAGGTCTGATAACCCCTTTTTTCACTCTTCTACAGTACCATGTGCGGTGGGATCTGGAGTGAGCCAGAACAGACAAGTTGTTGCCCCTTGCCATCCCCCAAAACTATGCCCAGGGTAGCTGGCCAGGACTCTGTCTGGGTCACACTTCTGCCAGTGTATGGCATGGGGCCTGGCAAATAGTAGGTACCTTTAAAACGCTTGTTGAGCAGAACATTCCAGTTGAGCTGATAGTTCTTCATGAACATAGTCATTCATTTTCATTGACAGAACTTGTGTTAAATGATATGAAGTTATTTTGAGAGGTAAGTGACCCTGACCCTGTCCACAAGAATTATTCAGTTCAGTGAATTTGGTCCAGCAGAGTCTGGTTTTTAACAGCCATTTGGCCTGAGCTATTGACTACAAACTTTTAAGGTTCTTCCAGGCTCTCTCATTAGAAGTTGACAGCACTTTGGCAGTGCGGAGACCTGCAGGTGTCCTTCTCCCCCACCACTCTTCCAGTAATGAGATACAAAAGTCATCCAGCCTCAGCTCACTTTGTGTTCCAGATTACACACCAAGGCTATGCAATCTAGCCTGGGTTTTGCTAGATACTGGTCTGGCTCCAGATAAATGTCATTGGATGATAACATATATGTTCCTTAAAACTCCAGCCCTTAGAGTTTCATGCTAGTCCTTACCTTGCATCTCAGTCAGGGACAGAATTTTGGCCATCATTTGGGAAGGGGCCAAGTGGACACAGGATGGTTTTAGACGAGTGACCCTAACTTTTTCATCTACATTTCCATCCAGTATTGGAGCTAGGACTTCCACATTCATCCAGACTCTGCTTTTCTGCTCATTTTATGTCCTTAGGGGAGCCATGAATTCCTCTGGGCCTCAGTTTCCTCCTCTGTAAAGCAAGCAAGTCATGGACCTACCTCAGGCTGGTTGTGAGGATGGAATGAGGTGCTGCCTGTCAGCTTCTTAGCACCACCTAAGGTCTCTGGTGATGCTGGTTATTGCAGCTGCACACCCGAAGCACCTGGCGAGCTTTCAAACACCTTAGACACCCAGACCCACGGAATCACAATCTCTAGGGGTATGTGCCCACGAGTTCACGGTTTTTCAAATCCTCAGAGATGATTTGTGCCTAGTCAGGATTGAAACCACTAATTCTAAAGGAAGTGGACTCATGGGGTTTTGTCTTTAGGAGGGAGTCTAGCCAGTAGAGTCAACCCACAGAAGCTGGAGTAAGAATACCTGGGTTCCAGTCCCAGTACCACCCTTGCCTTACCCCACACCATACACCCCTGGCTGTGTGACCTTGAGCTAACGACCTAACTTCCCTGGAAGTCAGTTTACACAACAAGAAAGTGAGGACAGTATTTATGAGCACCCCTCATAGGGTCATACAGGGACTAAATGAGATTATCCATAGCAAGTCTTATATTAAAAAGTGCCTGCCACAAAGGAAGCCCCCAGGAAGTGGTGAGCACGTGATACATGTTAACTCACTCTCCAGAGCAACACTGGTAGTAGATTATGTCATCCAGTTTCCATATGTGGAGCATCTCTGTAACTCCTCTAAGGTTACGGGTGTTAAACCCACTCCCGAGACACCATGACAACACAGAACACACCACATTGGGCCGTCATCTGAGTCGGCTGAAGGACCTGTGAGTGCGTGCTCCCTGAGCTGCAGCTGACCACACAAGTGGGCAACTGAATACAGTCCCCATAAAGCATGTTTATCTTATCTGGGGCTAGAGATTAGCTGTGTTGTGCAGAAGGGAAGAGGCATTCCAGGTCTTTCCAGCTGTCTTGCCTGTGAACATTTATCGTCCCCTAGTTCCGACATTTATTATTCCCCCGGGTGGATAGCACTAATTCATACCAGTCTGTCTGATGGCAGCAACCCCCATAGATGTATGGGTCATGGCGGAAGAGGGAGAAACCCCAGACTTGTGCTAGTTGGAGAGAATGAGATTCTGGTAGTCACAGCCCTCAGCAAACTGTTCTCTTTGGAACAAATACAGTTGTTTTCCTGTAAGAACACAGAGAAGACCCAGGCAATGCTGGGTTCTAGAAATGAAGGCCTCCTTGAGAAGCCACGTTAGCCCTGACATTTCTTTCTCATTTCTGTGGGCAAGGAACATGGCCGCCTCCAAGCACTGAGGATGTCCCCACTGCAGCGCGCTTTAGACTTATGCACCCCTCTGCAAGCACAGGCTCGCACAATCGCCCGCTGTGTCTCCTGCCAGCCAGCTGGGTGAATGTTCCCGGGCAGCCAGAGCGTTTTTCCTCCCCTCCTCACACTCCCCTCCCCTTCCCCTGCCCTGCCGGCTCCACGCCCTCCTGAATGTTCCATTCTAAACAGCCACAATCAGGAGACTGTTCTGCACTGGGAAAAAGAGCAGCATGAAGGCTTTTAAACTTGCTGGGTAATTTAAGGTATTTATCGCTATTTGGAGAGCTTTGCTTGTTTTGAATCCGTTCCCCCTCCAGCTCTCAGAAATGGTGCAAATGATTTTTTCTCCCCTTGAAAAGGATGCTTCTAGGTCCTTCCACTGCCCCTGAGGCTGGATTCTGAATGCAGGCCTCCAGACTGGAGTGCATTCGCTGAGGTTTTGTTCATTCATAAACGTTAATTGGGCGTCTCCCTGCTCCAGGCCTACATTGTGGTTGTAGTAGCGCTCCCCCTTTCTGCAGTGGACTGAGTTTCTAACTCATGCGCAGTAAACGAGGTCAGAGAGCCTGGGTTTGGGATCCAGGCTGACCCAAGGTCAAGCTACACCCTGCAAATTAGCGGTGTGACCCTGGGCACAGTTCTCAGCTTCTCCGGAATGCAGTTTTTCATCTGTTGAATGGGTATGATGACGACTCGTAGCTTACTTGCTTTGGAGACCAGCCTGCCCGTGTCCAGATCCCAGCTCTGCCACTTCCTCCTTCTGTGAGCCTGGCTTTTGTTTTGTCAGTTGATTTACCTTCAGTCAGGAATAATAGTGATTCCCTCAAAAGGTGGCAGGAGGACTGAGTAGATGCATATCAAACACTTGTGCTTGGCACATAGAAAGTGCTCAACTCAACAAATGTTAGTTTAGAGGAAGCCCTTAATAAATCTAAGTTCTCTTCTCCCCTCTCGCTTTCCTAAAGCTTCACCTAAGCCAACAGCTGGACAGCGGCGGTAGCTTGCCAAGAGAGTCAGAAGAATCTGGACTCCATACCGCCTGCTGCAGGGCCTGCTGGCCTCACAGGGCTGCTGTCCAGAGCAGCCCACAGCGGCCTTGTGGTCTCCCAACTTCCTCAGTCCTTAGGACGCTAACAGGGCTGTAGGATAGTGAGTCCTCAAAACCAAGGGGCTTCCCCACCACTCCGAATCCTCCAGCAATCTCTGCCTCTGCCGTGGCACCCAGGGCAGGGTGGTCCTTCCCCACTTTTCTATTCCAGACCCTCCATGAACTGCCTCCATTTCCCCCACCCACCCCCAACATAGCCTCCTTCATGGACCATACACACATGTGCAAGTGCGTATGTTCACTCCCACACATACACGCCCACTCCCTCATACACTCCCATACACATGCTCTCACATACACACTCCCACATACACACACTCACACTCATACACACACTCCCACACATACCCCACACTCCCACTCATACACACTCCCACACAAACACATCCATACACACATGCACTCACACTCATACACATGCACTCACATACACTCCCACACACACACACACTCATACACTCCCACACAAACACACACACACTCATACACACACTCCCACACA
>NC_045443.1:102309619-102323206 GCF_002776525.5 Piliocolobus tephrosceles
CACACACTCATACACACACACACATACATACCCACATACACACACTCATACACACACTGTCATGCATACCCACATACACACCCCCCACACACAAATATACTCTCACACATACCCCTGTATACACACACACGTTATACATACACACCACATATACACACCCACACACACACTCCCACACTTGCCCCCACATACACCTACACATACAAACCCCCCCCACACAAACTCTCACACATACCCCTGCATACACACACACATACACACAGATTATACACACACATACCCTTCACATACATACCTGTACACACACACCCACATACACTCACACACACACTCCCACACATACCCCACATACACCTATACATATGCACCAACACACACACACATACACGCACATACACCCACACTCACTCGCACACACTCTTCCAGCTTTGTGTTTCTGCTGCGTTTTCAGTTTCTTTGATTTCCCGCATGTGGATTTCCTGCCCTGCCTTCTGAGGGTGTTGGGCAGGTGAGAGGCTCTAAGATCATGTTCAGAGCTGAAAACATAATCACCAGATTGGAAGGCTGGAGATGAGACAGTGGAGAGTGGCCAGTTTTAGCTTTTCTCATTAACACGGGGCGGGAGCAGATGACCTTTTCCTTTTAGCTGACAGTCTGCTGGTCATGGGCACACCCTCCTCCGCGAAGCCCCTCGTGATCTCCAGTCTGATTGGACCCAGCTTCTTGCTGCACCTGTGATCCTAAGCACGGGGTGTGGGGTGGCAGGGAAGAGGGCTGGAGCCGGGCTGCTTGGTTGAAATCGTGGCTCTGTAAGTTATTTGGCTTTGCTATGCCTTCATTTCCCCATTTGTAGAGTGGGGCCAGTGTTTGCCCCAATTCATAGGGTTATTAAGAATATTCGATGAGGTGAGCCACATCAAGCGCTTGGAATGCCTGCCCACTGATCGCTACTGTTACCAGCGTCATCATTGTTCTGATCGCGGAAGCTCTTAGCCCACTGCACTGTGATTGGTCTAAGAAGTCCTGTCGCTTCCCCTACAGGTTTCACAGCAAACGGGCCAGGACAGTTATCTCATGCAACCTAGAGAACCACTGCGTGTGAGCAGCCGCTGTTTAAAGTGAGGTGACACTTTACTCACCAAAGATTCCTTTACTTATGAAAAGGCCCCCTTTAACTTATGATTTGAGTTTTAGACATTTTACCCAATCTCTTTCTCTCTCTCTCTCTTCTCTGTCTCTCTCTCTCTTTCTCTCTTTCTCTGTCTCTCTCTCCTCCCTGCCTCCAGCCCTCTTCTTGCGTAATGTGAGTAGAAACTTTCGAAAGCCAAATGGAAACCCCCTTTGTCATCTTGTAGGCGTGTGGCATTGGGACACTGAAGTTAGCAAATTGGCCAGTGACTCATCTATTTCCTCTGCATAACTGGGCTGTGCTTGGGGGATGGGGCAAAGCTGGCACTTGGCAGGAGGCTTTGGCACAGTTCCCAGCCAGCATTCCTTCTGACCGGTCAGTGACCATGTCCTACCCATTAAGAAATATTGTAATGATCAGCTCTGGGAGAAGGAACATTAAGATTTCTGCTCTGACTTCAGATGTTTTGATACAATTTGGGTAGCATGAGTTCTCCATCCCTGACAATGAAGATGCCCAGGAATGCCAGGGAAGCGCGTTTGCTGGAAGCACACCTCCCCGAGACCTGTCTGGCCCGCACAGGGGGGTGGACCCTGTGGGAGAGAGGTTGCTGTGGAGCAGTTTCCCAGGTCAGCTCTGGCTCACAGAGTAATGGCTCGCGTGAGTGATGTGTATGCAGGACTCCATTAGGGGCCCGGCTGTCCAGCTGTCTTGTGGCAAGTGTCTTTGCAGAGAGGGGCGGAAGGAGCAGATAGCTCCAGAAATGGAGAATAAAGAAACCATTGCTTTCTGCTTTCTGGCAAATTCTGCCAAAATTCTACAGAGAATGAAAAACGTTGAAGGAAAACCCCCGTATCAGCTATCCCATGCCTTGTGACCTTTGATTCCACCAGCAGGTATTTCTGAGAGCTGGAAGCCGGCCTGGCCCTGGCCTCTTTCAGGAATAGAACATGTGAGGATGGTTGGCTTCACCACCTCCAAAGGGATCTCAGGAGCAGTAACCTCCCAATGGGGCAAGATTACTCCCCATGACGGGCAACTCAGTGCATGGCAACAAGCGTATGCGCTGCTGGGCAGCGTTCTTGGCTGGAAAACTGGCTCGTGATTCTGACTGTGACTCTCCCTCCTACACTTTCCAAGCCAAGAGCCTCCCCCAGATTTCACATGCCTCCTGCATGGCACCTCTGTTCTCCTGCTGCCACCGCCCAGACAGCCAGGCGTGAGGATTACTCTGAAACCCTGATGCTTGGCCATACCTGCCCCTATTTCTTTCTGAGGCTGCCATAATGAATCGCCACAGACCAGGTGGCTTGAAACAACAGAAATGTATTCTTTCCCAGTCCTGGAGGCCAGAAATCCAAAATCAAGGTGTCATCAAAACTGCACTCCCTCTGGAGACTCTAAGGGAGGATTTATTTTTTGTCTTTCCCAGTTGCCAAACTCCTTGGCTTGGAGCCACATCTCTCTGCTCCATCTACACGTTGCTGCCCTGTCTCCTGTCTTCTTCTTTTCTTTCTCTTATAAAGACACATGTCGTTAATATTTAAGGGCTACCCACACACTCCAGGATAATCTCAAGATCCTTAATTTAATCACATCTGCAAAGACCATTTATCCAAAGAAGGTCACATTCCCAGAGTCTGGGAATTTGGATGTAGACCTATCTTTTGGAGAGGTACCTTGCAACCTACTGTACCTGTTAATGGAATGGTTTGTTACATGGATTAACACTAACTTGAGGCTTTCTAGGGTGAGCCTAGAGCATTTTCTCAAAAATAAAGACGTGGTGACGCCTATTTTTAGCTATTTGACTTGGACAAGTAACTTACCCTCTTTGGGCCTCAGTTTCTTCACCTATAAAATGGGAACGGTAATAGTACCTACCCATAAGCTTGTTATGAGGATTAAATGAGTTCATGTAAGTACGGTGCTTCGAGTGCTATCTGGCAATTAGCAAAGCACTCCATAAATATCAACCATTCTTATGGTGATTATCATCATGGCATCATAATCATCATTGGAACCTACCCCAGGCAACGAGGCTGTCCCAGACAACTCATTTAACATGTAGCACTGCACATTCTTCTTGTGTGCAGACCGTTTATGTTGACTTTTTGACCTGGTGAAAATCACTTGGAATTTGTTGCTGTGTGGCCTTGGGCAAGTTCCTTAACCTCTCTGAGTCTAGTAGAACATTCCCTGGAAGGGCTGCTGAAAGATTAAATGTGGTCAGCCTCGTGACACATGTTCTACATCGATCCACATTGGCTGAGCAGTGAGAAAGCAGCATGTTACAGTCTTGTCACTCCACGGATGTTGGTGGCATCTTTCTTCCCTGCCCGTATCTTTATGGCTACTTGGTTTTCCTCTGCTGTCAGCTCTCCCGGCCTCTATTAAATGGCCTGCACTTAGTTTTAGTCAATTTCCTCCCGAGTCTGATTTCTCTCCAGTTTCCAGCACAGATAAGGCTGTACATTTCAGACTGCCACCCCAGAGCAGGATTTTTTTGCTGGCTTCTTTGGGGAGGATGTTTGTTAACACGGAATCAAACCTTAGCTGTTCTGTTAGGTAAAAGATTTACAGGTAGATTCTCACTTTGTGTGTTTAAAACTCTTAGCTGTTCTTTAAAATGCTGCCTCATTTCTCAGTGGTCTGTCAGAGTGGTCCGAACCAGATCACTAATTCTATGACAACCAGTGTTTCTATGACAATAACCACCCTGCCATGGCACTTACTCTGTGCCAGGCATTGTTGTAAGGACTTTACACTTAATCCTTGCATCCTAACGAGGAAGGTGCTGTTACAATCCACATTTTAGAAATGAGCAAACAAACAAGGCCCAAGAAACAAAAAGTGTTCAGTAACTTCTTGTCCAGTATCACCCAGTTTATCAGTGGTGGAGCTGGGATTCAAACCCAGGCCCTCTTGAATCCAGCTGCTCTGCTCTGAGCGCCACCCAGGACTGTCCCTCATTCAATGCCTGAATAATTTCTGAAAGTCAGAGTTCCATAAATGTTTATAGAATTAATTGAATATTGAATGGCTTTTCCTGTTAACAGAGGAATCTTAGTCAGTCTTTGCTAATGGATTAGATTTTTTTTTTCAGCCCCTGGCTTGAAACAAGTGTAGATTTTTCTCTCATTGGTCTTCCAGTCCTGTATCTAGGATATAATGCCCTTGTCTCCTTGCCTGTGTATGGTATAAAAAGGATGGTCTTTCAAACCCAGATACTGTGTAACCTGGGCAAGTCACGTAACCTCTCTGAGCCTAACTTTTCAGGGGTTAATAACATTTAACACAGTAAATGTGCTAATGTATGTAAAGTGCCAGGCATAATAACAGGTCCTGATACACAGTGACTTGAAAAATAAAATACAAAATACTTTGCATTTTTCTGAAGAAAGGTACCACGTAACTCATAAGGTATGTTTTTACTATATTTGCCTTGCTCAATATTTTTTATATTGTTCTGATCAATCTAGTGTCGATGTCTCTATTATATTAATGTTTTAATGGTGATCACTCTAAGCAGTTATATATATTAAAATATTCTGGCCAAATGAAAAGTTTATAAAGAAATGCTTTTAAAATTGAACCAGAAATAGATGATGATAGTCGTCATTATTTTAAAAACAGAATAGTTTACCATTGAAATAGATCTCATTAAGGACCTATAATTGACATAAATTACTGCAGCTTCTGTTGTGCTCACGTCTTGATGGGAGCATTGAATACACTCATGTGCCTTCTCTACAAGTAAGAATGATATGAAATTGCCTCAACCATAGATTTGCCTTTCCCCCCCTGGGTGAAACAGACTCATAACTTTCCAATCTTCATTTTTCTTATTTTCTCTTAGCTATGTAATGTGAGTAGGATGTATTACTATCTCCCATTCACAGGATCCAATTAACTGAGGCCATAATAAATAAATAGATGAATGAATGAATGAACTGAACTAACAACCACTGTTATGAGCCAAGTGCTTACTCAGTGTCAAATGCTTTGTTTGGACTTGATTCAATCCAGGGGTTGAAGAACCACCTGCTCTGGAGTCCGATTCCTAGTCCTAAACCGTGTACTTGAGCAAATTACTTCCCTGTGCCTCAGTTTCCTCTCCTGTGGAATGGGATTAATAACATTACCCTTCTTAGAGAGTTGTTTTGAGGCTTAGATGATATATACATGCAAAGTCCACAGCATGCTGTCAGGCTATAAGCACTCGGTTACATTAATTGCTGTTAATTCCTTCAAGGACTCTGACAGAGGTACACCCCTGTTTTGTGGATGAGGAACTTGTGCTCAAAGAGGGTTGGGGGCTTGCTCAAGGTCACCTGTGCTTTCGTCAGGAGGTGTAGGCTAACACCCAGGTCTGACTCCAGAGCCAAGGTTCATAAGCTACATCCTCATGCGCCTCGGCTGGTCAACTCCTGTAATTTTGTCTGCACAGGAAAGACCTGTTCAATGATTACCTTTTTATATTGTTTTGATTTTTGAGCCATGTATCTCATTTGAGGAAGAGATCAGCCTGCAGTTAGGGCACCATATTGGTTTCCAATTGCTGCTGTAACAAACTGCTACAAAGTAGAGGCTGAAACAACACCAATGTATTATTTTACTGTTCTGGAGGTCAGGAGTCTGAAGTGGGTCTCCTGGGGCTAGAATCAAGGTGTCCGCAGAAATGAGTTCCTTCCAGAGGTTCCGGTGGAGAATCTACCCCTTGCCTTTTTCAGCTATTAGATGCCTCCTGGATTTTTTGGCTTATGGCCACATCTCCTCAACTCTGCTTCCAATCTCACATCTCCTCTGACTCTGACTCGCTGCCTTTTTTTTTTTTTTTTTTTTTTTGAGACGGAGTCTTGCTCTGTCACCAGGCTGGAGTGCAGTGGCGCAATCTCGGCTCTCGGCTCACTGCAACTTCTGCCTCCCGGGTTCAAGCGATTCTCCTGCCCCAGCCTCCCAAGTAGCCGGGACTACAGGCGTGTGCCACCATGCCCGGCTAATTTTTGTATTTTTAGTAGAGATGGAATTTCACCATGTTGGCCAGGATGGTCTCGATCTCCTGACCTTGTGATCAGCCTCCCAAAGTGCTGGGATTACACGCGTGAGCCACTGCACCCGGCCTCCCTGCCTCCTTTCCTAAGGATGCTTCAGCTCACTTGGGAAATCCAGGGTAACCTCCCCACCTCAAGACCCTTCACTCTACCGCAGCTGCAAATTCTCCTTTTGCCATGGAAGGTCACATTCACAGCTTCCAGGGATTAGGATGCGGCCTCTTGGGCGTGTCATTCTGCCTAGCACAGATGGCCATTCTCATCGTGCCAGGGTGCTGGCACATTCTTCTTTCTAGCGGGGCTGCATGGTGCAGGCCCCATCCCAGGCCCTGCCCTTACTAGTCTGTGAGTCTAGGCTAAGCAGACATTTCATTTCTTTGCCCTTCTCCAACCTTCTCCCGACCCTGCCCCATTTCCTCCTTTCCTCATCTGAAGAATAGAGTGTTCAGTACCAGTTTTGCATGACTGTTGAAAGCACAAAATGAAGTAATGTGTGGAAAGTGCCTGGTCCTAATTGGCTCTCAAAAATGGGAGCCATTATTCTCGCAATGATTACTTTTCAATTATTTTTAATGCTCCTGTAACAACAAACAGAGCCCAGTGTCTTGGCCTGGTCAGAGGGAACAAAGGTCTTAGCATGCAGGTCGAGGGGTCCCCATGGCCTCCAAAAAGCAGAAAAAAACAAAACCTGGTTCCAACTAGCCAGAACTGGACTCAGTTAGGAACAAAAGGGTTATTCAGCTGACCAGAGGATGGGTGAGGACCAGAAGGGGAAGGTGAGTGGAGATTAGCTTGTCAAACAGTATTTTCTTGTGAATGCTGCAGATCAAGGCAGTCTTTTGTGACAGCGTTTATATTAAAAGGGGCCCAAGATATTTATAGCCCCTATTGGAGCCTAGAGCCTAAATAGCAACTCTGTTTGATCAGCCTTTCACAGGTCATGTGATGTTTCTCCTTCAGGGTGTCCATTTGAAAGTGGGAGAAACCACTAGGAATTTGAGGGGAATAGAGCAGAGAGAGAGAGAGGTAGGGAAATTTGGTTCATTTGCAGGTTCACGGAAGTTCAAATGTGGCATATAGCTGCGTGCAGCTTCCCCTCCTCCTTGGGTACCATATTGCCACGACGGGTGGTTAGAGATTCAATGGCAGAGGGCTAGATGATTCTGTTTCCAAGGGGCCCTGCTTGCCTTCCGGCCTCACCTCATACCACCCTGTCCCTCAGTTGCTGTTCCAGCCTCCTGGCCCACAGTCCTCAAACATGTCAAACAGGTTCCACCACAGGACTTGCGTATTTGCTGTTCCCACTCCTGGAACATACTTCCCTGAGATCTTTCTGTGGTTGGTGCCTTCTCATCAAGTCTAAGATGAAATATCACCTCCTTCGAGAGGCCTCCTCCACCCTTCCAGGCACTGCTCCTTGCATTGCCTTGTTTTATTGTCTTCATAGCACTTGTCACTATCGGAAGGGATCTTGCTCATTTATTTGTCTGGTCTGTCTCTCATCACCTCTAGAATTTAACCTTACATTTAACTTTTATTGTTGGATATCCCTATTGGCCTCTATTAGGGCCCAATGGAGAAAGAAAAATGTTCTAATAATATATGGTAAAGGTTTGCCTAGAAAGGTATGTCCTTCCCTAACATTTCCATTCATTGAAAGAAAACACCTTATTTGTCTGGTGTCTCTCTCACCACCTCTGGAATGGAACCTCGGAATGGAACCTCTAAGGGAACAGGGACATTGGCTCTTATTGACTGCCATAACCCCAGAGTGAGACATTGCCTAACACATGAAGGGCGTTTATGAACATACCTGCTAACACACTGCACTTATTATGGGCCACATCCTGTTGTAAATGTTTTGCATGATTTAATTCATTTAGTCCTCTCAACTCATCCATTTTACAGATGAGGAAATGGAGTCATAGTTTAATAAATGAAAAACATCAAATGAGTAGACTATTCAGGTATATTGGAGTTACTACAGAATTGATTCAGCAATTGTATCAGTTTTCCGTTGCCACGGTAATTCTGCATAACAAAACACCCTATTTCTTCCTGCTTGTTAAGGCTGCCAAGGAAGGGAAAGGACAAGGTTTTTATTTTTCTTCATGGTGGGGGAGATAAAAACTACATTTTATATTTTCAGAGAGTGACAACGAGCATTCATTGAGCATCTACTGTGCGTCAGGCTCTCTGTTATGTTTGGAATTAAACGTTCAAAACAGTCCTCAGGAGTACGGCATTGACCCCATTTCATTCAGTTTGTGAAACAGACTGAGAGGTAAAGTCACTTACTCTGGCTCACACAGTCTCAGGGCTATTTTAATTTCTCCTGCTGTAGCTCACACAGTCTTGCCGCTCTTTTTCTCTCTCCTGAGATTCTCCAGACAAAAGCTCTAGCTCATAAGAGGGCACCCAGGCTGTCGTTGGTACTCAGTAGACATTGGCTGAATGAAGGAGGAGGAAAGGCCATTAACTGACCTGTGAGGATGGACTTTCCTATCTTCATGGTACTCAGACGAGGAAACTGGAATTTAGAGAGATTCAGTCCAAGGTCACCTGGCCAGTAAATGATCAAGTCAAGATTCCAACCCAGAAAGTTCCAATTCCAGAAGCCAGTGCTGTCTGAGGAAGGTAGGATTTAACAGTGAGGACTTCAGGACCCCAAATGCCTTCTCCACAGTTTAGAGCCCCCACCGGCCAGGAGAGAGGCGACGGGAGACGGAGGGCATATGTATGTTTGTCTGTAAACCCATTGGGAGGGTGCCACTCAGGCCTGGAACCAATTCAGGCCCTGGAGCCTCCGTGTCCTGCTCCATTTCCCCCTGGGCCGCAGTCTCCCTTGAGCAGAACTCTGGAGTCAGATCTTCACCTTTTTCCTCCGCCCCATGTGCGGTTTGGGAAGGAAGAGTTGGGAATGGAGAGAGCCCTCATGCAAAGTCATTTGCAGATGAGACCTCAGCAGCTGGTGAGGGGGGCCAGGCCTGTGTGGATTTTGAGTGGGATTTGTGGCGTGAACATACTGGGGCTGCCGAGCCCCAGCTGCAGGGACAGCCGGCACTATCACCTGCCCTGCAGAGAGCAGGCACCTTTCTTTCCCTTTTGGAAACTGCCATGTGTAACTCATGCAGTTTTTACATGAATTACATGTAATTCATGTAAAAGATGCAATGGAGCCCTGCCCCATGGAAAATCCTAATTAGCTCCCCACAGGGCTGCCAGAATCATGGCAGACTCCTCACAGCCTCCCTGGCTCTTGTCAAAGGGTGGCGGCCCTGACTGTTCAGAGGAAGAGATTTCCCCAAAACAAAACCCCTCCGGTTTGTTTTTGTTGGTGGTTTGTGTTTTTACTTTCCCAGGAATCAGGGTTATCTGCTGGGCCACCGTATAATTCGCAAGGCCCGGCCAACTGGTCTGCTTTCATCAGAGTGACTTGAACGTCTGAGCATTCATTGATTCACCAAGCATCAACTGGACTCCTGCTGTGTGTGGGGGTTTTGTGCTAGGCCCCAGGGGTACAGCAGTGCATAAGGCTGTCTAATCCTTGTTCTCAAGGGGCATACTTTCTGGTTGAGAGGATGCAGGTGATAGCACGTAGGTAAATAAGATACAAGGTAGTAATAGCATGCAGTAAAGAAAACAGAGTGAGCCAGTGGGTGTTGCTCTTAAGCCATGCTCTTGTCTCTCAACACCTGAGTGAGATGCAAATGCCATGGGACATCTCAGGGACATACTCAGGCAGAGAGAAGAGCAAGTGCAAAGGCACCACAGCAGGAGTAAGCCTGGTGGCTGGAAGAAGCCAACACAAAGTCTGTGCAGGGAAACTTTGATGAATGTGGGGATGGGGACGGACATGTGGCCAGGCAGGCAGGCAGGCAGGGGCCAATGTGCGGGGCCTGGTCAGACCACAGAAGTAAGGATGTTCTGCTAGGAAGCACCATTGCTTTTGCCTACTGGGCAGACATGTGGAGCCTCCCACTGGTGTCCTGTCATTCGAGGGTTTATTTCTGCTTATTGGGTCAATGATTCAGCTCCTGCACCTGCTCCACGTGGGAAGGAAATGCTGTGCACTCAGTAAAGTCAGTTCTTCTCAATCCCTCCTCCTCTGGTATGTGCCCACCCAAACCACGTTTGAAATCATCAGGTCACCCTGACCTTTAACTTATACCACATTCCCCCGGGTTCTCACGTGCAAGCAAAGTGCGACTAGCCAGGCCCACATCTCTGAGTGTCCCTGCCCCCGCGTTCCTGCTGTGAGTGGAGGGTTCAGGTGAAGAAGGCATAGATGTTAGGGGCAGACAGATCTTAGGTTTGAATCTCAGTCTTGCCACTTAATGGCTGTGTGGTCTTGGACAAGTCTCTTAAAGTCTCTGGACCTCAATAACCCTGGGAATAATAATATCTCCTTCAAAAGGTTCTTGTGAGGATGAATTGAGATAATAAATGAAGACATCTAGGGCAAGGAGAGTGCTTGATTAGTTTAAAGGATTTCTCTTCTTGCAGTCTCTTATCAGCCTGTTGTGGAGTACCTGGAAGGAAAGGTACACTTCTCTAGTAACACATCTCTGGGTAGCAATGAGTAGGGTTGGGCCGTCTAATGACTTTGTAATGTATAACTTCATGCATTACCATCTAAATGATAGGATACATATAAATAGGTCATCGATAAAAAGGAATGCCGTACTGATGCATGCTACAACGTGGATGAACCTCAAAAACATTATGCTAAGTGAAAGAAACCACTCACAAAAGACCACATATGATATGATTCTATTAATGTGAAATTTCCAGAATGGATAAATCTATAGAGACAGAAACGAGATTAGTGGTTGCATAGGGCTTAGAAAGGGTGTAGACAGAATCTTTTGGGGGTGATAAATATATTCCAAAATTAGATTACAGTGATGATTGCACAACTCTGTAAATACACGAAAAACCACTAAATCGTGCATTTTAAATGGATGAATTTTATGGTATATAAATTATAGCTCAAGCTGCTTTTTTAAGAAGAGATAATCGTTTCATTACTTTCAGAAATAATACAAAGATTAAAATGACATGCTAAAGCTGGGCAACATGGCAAAACACCTTCTCTACAAAAAAGAAAAAAAATTAACCAGGGGTGGTAGCATGCACCTGTAGTCCCTAGCTGCTACTTGGGAGGCAGTTGAGGTCTGTTTTTCAGTCTGATAGGTCTAGAAACATTAATATACTTCTTTTTTCTTTTTGTTTTGATTTTTTAGAAAAGAAACTGGCATAATATTTTGACAAATGCTAAAATAATATAATGTGGGATTGGGCTCTACTAGAAGTATATATGTTGTACAGCACTGGGAACAGCAAATTCCATCAGAGTGGGACAAAGTGAGGGAGCAAGAGTATGGGGAAAGTTTTCTAAAGGAGGTTGCATCTGAGCATGCCGTTGAGGAATAAAGGTGTTCATCTGTTTGGCCAACTGCCATAATCTGGGTAGAAGCAGCAGCACCAAAAAAAAAAAAAAGATCAATAATATTCTGTGAGCTTTGACCTGCCTGAAGAAACAGCAGCAGCATTTGTTATGGTTGTATTTTAGTTGTGTCCTTGGTGACAAGAAACCCTCCCTGGCCACCGGACACAAGTGGGTCATTGATATCAGTTAATTCCTGGTTACCCCAGTTTTGGTAACACCTGTAATGTCTTGGCCTGGATCTTGGTAGTGAAAGATTTCATCTCTCTGGTGTTTATGGTCTTGTTTTTCACCGAACTGACATTGGGCGAATCTGAGACAGACTAAAGATAGCAATGGTGTCCTCCATATGGTATAAGGATTTCACCTGTATGATGTGTTTCTCCCGTGAAACTATTTCATTGGGAAATAAATTCTGTTCCGTGGCAACCGATGTTCAATCACAGTGACAGCAGCATAGCCCAGCAGGAAGCACTGAGAATCAGATTCCAGATTTCAACACTGCTCCTAGCCCTAATGAGCCAGCTACCGTAACCGTAGTCACCGATCACCGAGTACCAACCCTGTGCCCAGCCCCGCCTGACTCTCTGTCCTTCTTCTCCAAACTTAGGTCTAATAGGTGTAAACTGTACTCACCTTCATAGGAGTGCTATGCATTCAAAGACAAAAGTGAATCCACTTTAAAAGATGTGCAAACCTCAAAAGGGAAATTAACCTTTGGCAGGAAGGAAGAAAGTGTTGAGATGGCAGAAGGGGGCAGGATCTTGAGCAGGAGGAGGAATGGGGTCGACTGGGCACGAGGAGAATGTCATCAATAGACAGGGTTTGACGCTTTCGGGCCCAGTACCCACCTGCTCAGTGCAAAACAATCCAGCAGTCAGACAAAACCAAGGCAGAGGCTTCAGCAAAGCTGGATGCATGCTAGCTCCCCAACCCAAAACAGAGAGGGAGGGAAAGAGAAATTGTTTATATTTATAAAAATCATCAATGTAGTCATCATAGGACCAGTCAGAAATGAGGCTGGGCTTATACTTACTTTCTGGTTTCACCTTATTTTCACTTCAAATCACATTTTGGAGGTGGCCCTGTGGTTTTGTTAGGGTTTCAGACCTCTAAAGGCCTAAATCCAGCTGTGGCTACACTGAACAATTTTCCCGTAATGGCTGGGAGCAACTTTGTGGGGTTGAAATATGGTGTTCAGAAACATGGATAGATTTTCCCAGGAAATAGTAAGGTACGAGATTCCCCTTTCAGCCACCCCAGACCTGTTCACTCTCCTGGGGTGGATCTTTGATTTGCCAAGACCAGATTACCCACCCCCATGGAAAATTTTTAAAAATCATGATTTGAACATTTTTCTTTGACATTTGAATTGTATCCATTGTTACATCCCTTGGGTGCATTGCTGGGCAATGAGTAGATGCCAAGAACATCTACCAAGATGAATAAAGGAATCTGTCGGTGAGTAAATGAATGTGTGAGTGAACGCATGCATTCACATCTATGGGAAAATTCACTATGATTGGATTCAGCTCTGAACTCGGTTCCATCATGCTAGCATCTGTTAGCCAAGTAACCTAAGCTGGAGAGGCCTGGAGTCCTACTAATTCAGTGGATTAGAAGGGCAGGAGGTGAAAGAAAGTTCCCTCAATGCTTAGCACTTGACTGTAAGTGCACACTGCTGGCAGAATAGTCAGCAGTGGAAATGAGGGAAGAGCGAGGAGATGCAGTAGAACCAGCTGTGGGGCAGAGCCCCAGATCCCCATGATGGTGGCATTATTTATGAGGAAGGACTACTCTTGCAAAACTGTGCGTAGACACATGGATGTGGCTCTTTTCCCAAAGGATTGGCTTTCTTTTCCTCCTTTCTTGAAGGATTACACAATAAATAGGAATTGGTACAAAATGTGGATGGATGGATGGATGGATGGATGGATGGATGGATGGATGGATGG